>NW_027249330.1:0-259175 GCF_030848795.1 Temnothorax nylanderi | reverse complement strand
GTGTGTGTGTGTGTGTTGTGTGTGTTGTGTGTGTGTGTGTGTGTGTGTGTGTTGTGTTGTGTGGTGTGTGTGTGTGTTGTGTGTGTGTGTGTGTGTGTGTGTGTGTGTGTGTGTGTGTGTTGTGTGTGTGTGTGTGTGTGTGTGTGTGTGTGTGTGTGTGTGTGTGTGTGTGTGTGTGTGTGTGTGTGTGTTGTGTGTGTGTGTGTGTGTGTGTGTGTGTGTGTGTGTGTGTGTGTGTGTGTGTGTGTGGGTGGGTGTGTGGGTGTGTGTGTGTGTCACGGCAGAGATAAGGACCTCACGATTCGTCACTCCCGTAATATTTAATGACTCCAAACCCTCTCTGCTGTAAATTATTTTTTTTACTATAATTTTATATTTATTAATAATCTTCATTGCCACCTTGATCGCATCGCGCGCGCGCGCGCGGCTGAGTCGGAGCGAGTAGGAGAATGATGACATTCTCCCTCTCTCCCAGCGCGCCGAACTTAGCCGAGCATACGTCGTCACATGGACGCTCTGTCCGCCTCCACGTTAACATCCTTGCTTCAGGCACCGCTCGCTCATGAAACGCTTGCTGCGGCTGAACATCGATTGTAGTTGACGCTCCATTGTTTTTTTTGGAAACTCTCGAGCACGAATCACAACTGTCACGATAATCGTCTTACTCGATTCACATTTATGAATTCGGCGTATTAGTGACAATTGTTGCGCGCGTTTATATTGTCGAAATCCTGAAAGTTGAACGGTACAAATTTATAGAAGTACAGTCAAAAAATTATAAAATCCACATTTTTTCGTCTGCCTTTTATCTGTTCAAGTAACAGCATATTAAGTCATCATGAAAAATTTGACTTACAATGATCTTTTCTTGTTCCTCCGAAACTCCGGTTATGGTTTCACGGTAAATACAAGTTTAATTAATTTTGTCTCGAAAGAATACGAACTCAACTTAACAGAGCAGTCCGAAAAAAACCTAAGCTCTTCGTTACGATTATTTTGTAATAATCTTTATTCGAGATGGCAAAAGTCTAATAGGACATTAGAAACTTTCACAAAAAAGTATAAATCATGGCTCCAAAAAGTTTTCGAACTTCCCCATGATTTTATTCTATTTCTTCGCACGAATCTGCTTCCACTAGTTCATTGTCTCACAATAAATCATTCGATGATATTACTGATAGGCATAAACGGAGACGAACAGCTGATTTACGAGAGTTTAATTCGGCAGAAGTACTCCTTTACGCTGCGAAACAAAAATTAGGTAGTGATGGATCTTCTGATTTTGCAAAAGTATTAGATTATTTGATAAAAAATCCGAAAGAAATTGGGCGAGTTAGAGATTTTTGTGAAAATAAATCTACATTGCCTCTTTTTTCGAATGAAAAATGCTTAGCGCTATTTCTCAGTTTGGATTTGTCGAAGCAACAGTATATTGAATTACGAAAAACTTTTATTGAGAGCGGTACAAATCAATGGCAGTCTTATTATTCAATACAACATGCAAAATCAGAATGTTATCCGCCGAAAAATAAAATAACGATCACTGAAAGTTTGGCGTCGATCGATCTGCAGGCTCTTCTTGATCTAACGATTACGAGACTGCTAAAAGTTTGCGAAGAGAATGCAAATTTATATACCAATTTAACATTGATATGTAAATGGGGCTTTGATGGCGCGTCCAGCCAAAGCACATATAAACAACACTTCGTAAACGAAAATGCATCGGATAGCTCCGTTTTCATGACTAGTTTTGTGCCTATAAAATTAACGAGTGGCTCTAACGTTATATGGGTAAATAAATATCCATCTTCCACCAGATATTGTCGTCCTATTAGGTTTGAGTTCACCCATGAAAACGCAAGAAATTAGTAAGAAAGAGTACGAAAGGATGGGACATGAAATAAACAATTTAGTATCTACTAAATGCCGAAATGTGACCGTCAATTATGAAATGCTTTTTACGATGATAGACGGCAAAGTATGTACAACTTTGTCAGATGTAACATCATCTTCTTCATCATGTTATCTTTGCGGTGCGAAACCGAGTGAGATGAATAATATTGACAAGTTGTACTTAAGGATATTGATGAAAAGACCTATAATTTTGGCATATCAAGCCTTCATGCAAAAATTCGATGCATGGAGCTCCTACTTCATGTATCTTACAATTTATCGTTTAAAAAGTGGAGTGTACGCGATCCGAATCTGAAAAAACAAAAAGTTGAAACAAAAAGGAAAATCCAGCAACAGTTCAAAAAAGATATGGGTTTGCTTGTTGATGTTGTCAAACAAGGTTCCGGATCGACAAATGATGGTAACACTGCAAGGAGGTTTTTTTCGGATATAAAAACAACTTCAAGAATCACCGGATTAGATGAAACACTCATTAAAAATTTTGCTATCATTTTACAAACCATTTCTTGCGGAGAAATGGTAGATGCCAAGAAATTTGGTCATTTTGCTATGGAAACAGCAAAACTATTCATAAAAAATTATGGATGGTATTATATGTCCCCTTCTGTTCACAAGTTGTTAGTCCATGGAGAGGCAATTATTTCGCATTTTTCAGTTCCTATCGGACATTTATCAGAAGAAGCAAGCGAAGCGCGAAATAAAGAATTTAGGCAATATAGGAGAGATCACACGCGCAAAATTAACAGGACTGCTACGAATGAAGATCTTCTTAACCATCTGTTAATCACGTCTGATCCGTTTATCTCAAGTTTACGACCAAAACTTAGTGATGGAAAAAAACAAGATTTGTTCTCTGAAACTCGAGCACTTCTAAAATAATTCTTTTACTCTGCCTTTTTTCTCTTTTTTTATTATCCTTTTATTTTTACCCTCTATTTTATTAAGATACACCAGGATGAGTTTGGAGTCAATAACTACTGCGAAAGTGACGAGTCGCGGGGTCTCATTCCTGTGCGATTTTTATGTTACTTTTATGTATATGTATATATATACCTGTGTGTGCTGTATGACACACACATACACGTACGCACGCACGCACGCACAGCAGAGAGGGTTTGGAGTCGTTAAATATTACGGGATTGACGAATCGTGAGGTCCTTATCTCTGCTGTGACACACACACACACACACACAACACACACACACACACACACACACACACCACAACACACACACACCACACACGCCACACACGCCACACACACACCACACACCACACACACCACACACACACACACACACACACACACACACACACACACACACACACACACACACGCAAGATATGCAAAATCCGACCGTGCAACCTCCTCGTGGTGCATATTGGTTAATACTAATGTCGGCGGTAGCAGTACATTAAAAAATTGTTATTAACAATTGTTATTTAAACAATATTGCATACAACAATTATTTAAATTGGTAAAGTAATGCTTCATGATCATGTATGCATAAGTATTTCGCTTTAGCTGCTGTATTTCGTCTCCACAAGTGCGATGTCCGCTCTTTCCTATGTGTCGATCCACTGTGCGTCACCGCGTTTCAACCAAGCATTCTTGGTCATTTTAAATTGATGTAATTTTAGATGCTTATAATATAAGCGGTCAACAGAGACTCATATTTAAAATACATTTTAATTATAATTGTCGTGACGAATCGTCACCGCGTTTCCACAAGCATTCTTGGTCATTTTAAATTGATGTAATTTTAGATGCTTATAATATAAGCGGTAAACAGAGACTGATATTTAAAATACATCCTTACCTTTTCCTAACATTCTTACCTTTTTCCTTTGCCACACTTCTGCTTTCTCTTTCTCTCTCTCTCTCTCTCTCTCCTCTCTCTCTCTCTCTCTCTCTCTCTCTCTCTCTCTCTCTCTCTCTCTCTCTCTCTCTCTCTCTCTCTCTCTCTCTCTCTCTCTTTCTTTTTATTTCTCTCTCTCTCTGTCTCTCTGTGTCTCTCTCTAATATTATCTAATATAGGTAAGATTATCATTAAAAATTTTGATAAATAGAAATGAAAATTTGCACATTCAAGATTTTGCAATCTATATAGATAATATAGATAAGATTATCATAAAAAATTTAATATTTAAAACACATCCTTACCTTTTTCCTTTATCACACTTCTGCTTTCTTTCTTCTCTCTCTCTCTCTCTCTCTCTCTCTCTCTCTCTCTCTCTCTCTCTCTCTCTCTCTCTCTCTCTGTCTTTTTCTCTCGTTTTAACTGCAGGTTATTGCAAGAAGACTGCAATACCTTACTTTTAATAATTATGTAAGTTTTTAGTCATTTGCGAAACGAACCTCGCAAGTTGACACATACATATGAAGCATGCCACACATAAGACAGGCGAACGATATACCAATCACCATTTATAATAAGTGAATACATGAATACGATATATTCGAGATCTTGAATACCAAATCATTTAAAAAAAGAGATATTTTTAAAATAAAATTTTATTTATTCAATTTTAAATTAATAAATATTTTTTTATATATAAAGCATTTTAACATTCAAGTTATTTTTTTATTCTTTCTTCTGCAGTAAATTTTATACATTCTTATCTTTTTCCTCGTCTTTTTCGTTACACTTTCGCTTCCTATACAACGAAAAATTTTTTTTAACAATATTTTTTAAAAGACAACAAATATACATCTTTAAAATTTTTTACCGTAAACGCTTTTCAGGGCTCTTTTCCCTAGTCTTCCGTTTAACATTTTCTGCTTGCTCCCACTCTCCGGAAAATTCTACCCCTATTTCATATACTTGTGGCAAAAATTCGATCCAATAGTTTTTAAGTTAAAAACGTTCAAACATACATTTCGGGTGATGTATGTTGGAACGTTTTTAACTTAAAAACTATTGCACCGAATTTTTACCACAAGTATATGAAATAGGGGTAGAATTTTCCGGGGAGTGCTATAGGGTGTGTAGTTTTTCGTTATCTATTTTCTGGAAACCGATTTCTTTAATTTTTTTAATATTTAAAAAATAAAGAATTAAAAAAATTGGTTTCCAGAAAATAGATAACGAAAAACTATACACCCTATAGCACTCCCCGGAAAATTCTACCCCTATTTCATATACTTGTGGTAAAAATTCGGTCCAATTCGGTCCATCACATTTCGGGTGATGTATGTTGGAACGTTTTTGACTTAAAAACTATTGCACCGAATTTTTGCCACAAGTATATGAAATAGGGGTAGAATTTTCCGGAGAGTGCTATAGAGTGTGTAGTTTTTCGTTATCTATTTTCTGGAAACCGATTTTTTTAATTCTTTATTTTTTAAATATTAAAAAAATTAAAGAAATCGGTTTCCAGAAAATAGATAACGAAAAACTACACACCCTATAGCACTCCCCGGAAAATTCTACCCCTATTTCATATACTTGTGGTAAAAATTCGGTGCAATAGTTTTTAAGTTATTAACGTTCAAACATACACCACCCGTAAGGATTTTATATATTAGTATAGATATGAAGAAGTTAGAAAGTATTATTTTAATATATCTGAGATACATTTAGCGACTCTGACGAGAGTTATTGGAAAATACATCTGTAAAATCTAGCATTTAAAACAGCATTACGGAAGCAACGTAACAGAAACGCGGAATGCGTCGCGCGTCGCCTCATGGCTGCCTTGGTGGAAAGGAGATATGTCTGCTCGTCTCTAAGACCCGAGCAGAGCCGAGCGCGGAGCGTCACACGGACACGGCGCGCGCTTGTAGTGGCGTTCCCCCACTCCAAGAGCACCGTGGGTGCTCGTAGCCAGAACTTTCATTACTGAGCCCAGTTTGCTCCGCACAAGAGCCTATCTTGCACGGAGGGGCGCAGCTTCGGAAAAACATTCCATGTTTACATGGCTCTAGTGGACTCGAACCTGGTTCCTCAGATTACGAGTCTGGCGCTCTACCACTAGACCACACTGCCGCCCTAACATTTTTACAAGTAATTGAACTATATAATAATAAAAAAGTTAGTATGAACATAACCTTAGACATACTTATTGAAAATAAAAAGTATGTAGAAAATTTTATACAAAAATATGTTTTGATTACAGTTTAAATCTCGTTTTCGTATTTCACGTGAAACGTGTGATTGTCTTGTTGATTTATTCGAACAAAGTGAATATTATTCTTTAGAGGGAGAAAGAAAAGGAGGTTATAAATCAAAAACAGCTTTAGAACATATTTTGTGTTTTTTATGGTACATTCAAATATATATTGTATTATTTATTCATACCATGAATTAATGAGAAATAAGTTTTATATTTGTATAATTGCTTACATTAATTTTTATTTATTTTTAGGTTTGCAGGTAACAAGTGTGTTATACGTAATGTTGCAGATCTATTTGATATGAGTTTATCTACTACACATCTAATAACACAGGCACACAAAAAAAAAAGTGTCTTGGCCGAGACACTACACTAGTGTATTCCCATGTACTTTTTCCCGCTGAATCCGAATCCGAAGTCAGAATTGTCAGATTGGCTAAAATTTATGAGATAACCACAATAAAACAATTTTTTTTTGCCTTTAATTCGTGTTTTTGAGCATTTTTTTTGTGGTTATCTCATAAATTTTAGCCAATCTGACTTCGGATTCGGATTCAGCGGGAAAAAGTACATGGGAATACACTAGTGTAGTGTCTCGGCCAAGACACTTTTTTTTTTTGTGTGCCTGGTGCCACCAGGCACACACAAAAAAAAAGTGTCTTGGCCGAGACACTACACTAGTGTATTCCCATGTACTTTTTTCCGCTGAATCCGAATCCGAAGTCAGAACTGTCAGATTGGCTAAAATTTATGAGATAACCACAAAAAAAAACAATTTTTTTTCTCTTTAATTCGTGTTTTTGAGCATTTTTTTGTGGTTATCTCATAAATTTTAGCCAATCTGACAATTCTGACTTCGGATTCGGATTCAGCGGGAAAAAGTACATGGGAATACACTAGTGTAGTGTCTCGGCCAAAACACTTTTTTTTTTTGTGTGCCTGTGTAATTATTAGAATAATAAATTTTTTATGTGATATTGCACCATCAATAATTAAGTTTCCTCAAACGGCTGAAGAAAGAGAGACAAATGCCATACAATTTAAAGAGGTATAATAAAATATTTCTTAATATACTTTAATAAAAATTATATATCTCATGATAATAAATCAATTTAAATATAAAATACATGAACAAAACATACAAAATAAATAATTTTGATTTTAATATTGAGAATTATTTCAATAATATTATAAATTAATATATAAAATTATAGATTTAATTAATTAGAATTATAAGTATTTACAATTTTTATCAATTATATTTCTAGATATGTCACATCCCTGGTATTGTTGGGGGTGCATTGATGGATCATATATATCTATCCGAACACCTAGTCATAAAATTAGATCTACATGTGTTAATCGACATGATGAAACAGCTATAACATTGCAAGGAATATGTGATGCTCAAAATAGGTTTATAGATGTTTTTACTGGAATTTCCAGTAAAATACATGATGCTCGCGTTTATAGCATGTCATTTATTCGAGAGAAAGTGTGTCAAATGGGAGAAAATTATCACATAATTGGTGATGCTGCATACCCACTGTCCACAAATTTAATAACACCATATAAAGATTATGGTACTCTAAATGAAACGGAGAGAACATTTAATTATTCATTTTGCAAAGCTAGGGTTAAAATTGAGAATACGTTTGGTATTTTAAAAGGTAGATTTAGACAATTAATTCACTTAGAAATGTGGTCCGTTTTAAAAATGTCTAAATTTATAATGGCATGTTGTGTTTTACACAATTTTTGTATTGTTAATAATGATAATTTAGAATTTGTAGAATATGTGGAAATACATGATACTGAACCAAATAAATATATATTATATCCATTACAACAAAGAGAGGCTGGTAAACAAAAAAGAGATCGATTAGCTACAAAACTTATGGAAGACATTACTTTACATAGGGTACATAGGGACACGTAATATTAATTTAATTAAAATTACATTAAGATAATATTAATTACGTTTTTTTTTTCAAAAGTTGATTTTATTTCAAAACAGTTTTTTAATTTATAAACTTTGTGTACATATTTTATTGAGTTGATAAAATAAACGAAATGTAGTAATACATAACATAATTAGTACTCAACATAATAATGTAGTAGTATGTAATTAACGCAACAAAATCACTTTGTAACTTAATATTGCTTTGTAACTCAGTCTTTTTTTTAGAAATAATATATATGAAGTTATTCTAATATCCTATTCATTATTCTATCTTATTTATTATTCCAATATCTTAAATCTTTAACCTTATTCAGAACTTGAATCTTTTGCTGATTTTCCCAATAAAGATATTAATAAATCACATTTTTCTTTATGACGTCGTTCTCTGTTTTCTTCGGCAGTGGTTGCTATTTCTCGCAGAACATTCTCCAGCGATTGATTAGATTTCACTTTCTTTTTTGGTTTATCAGATTCAAATTTTTCATCACTATCATTACTTATATCATATGTCTCAATATTCTTATTGCTAAACTCTATTTTTCTTTATTTATTTTTGTTTGATTGACGCCAACTAAAACTTCAGGTTTCAAACTATCATCTATATTTTTAATTTCTTCAAACTCACTGCCATAAGGTACTTCGGTAGGAGCATGTCCGGAAACTTTATTACCAGATAATGCATTTTTATGCTGCCTACTAACATTTTTATATCTGTTAGAACATTGTGGTCCAGTAACTCTTATGTTAAATTGTTGATACAAGTCTTTACTTATTTGTTCAAATATAGCGGCTTTATTTTTAAAAGCTCGAAATGAACCAATTTGTGGAAAATATAGACAGTATTGATCGAGTAAATACTTTGTTTCTTTTTCATTCCATTTATGTGTCTGATTGATAATGATGTAACTATTTTCATTTTCTTTGTCGCATTGAATATTACAGGTTTCTCTATTCTTTGTACCTAAGAAAAAAATATCATATAACTATTTTATTATAATAAAATTTAATAAAAATTAACTAAAAAATTTATATACTTATAATAAGCAAATTGACTAATACAAAGATTAATTAATAAAATATTAATTAATAAATTTACCTGATGATGATGTTGATGCCGAGTCATCAAATACATTAAACATAAGACCTATTGATTCCAAATAGGTTGTGGATATAAATTTCATTTCAGTTTCACCTAAAACAAAAAAAGATGTTTAGTTTATAATACTACGATTTTTAATTATTGCGAGATATAATGTTGTTATATATATTACATTTGCAATTATCTTACTCTAACCTTTATCATTTCTAATTTCACATAAAATGCCTTCATTATTTTGAATTGTTTTATTATTATCATAGATAATCCTTTTTACTAACATAGTTCAATATCTGTAAAAAAAACATTTTATTATTAATATATATTTACATACAATATTTACATCAGAAAAGCATATCTAATCTAACCTAATTTTCTTTTCCCAATACAATAACATAAATACTTCTTCAAATATTCTTTAAAATATTTTTATCGTACAGAATATTAAATATTGAACTTACATGACACTTCCTGGATAATATAATATTATTTTCCTGGATATTGTAATATTTATTTTCGATTATAGCGGATTGTTTATGGGTCGAACATGGGTTGATATTTCGATGAATCCCTAGTAATCCGAGGCAGAACGTGTGACGTCATTAATCGATCTCGGGTCGATCAAATTCGCTTCAATCGAAAACGCTATTAATCTTACAATGGCATACTCAGTCCAGCAATTAAACAATAATCCGTGGCTTACGATTCAGGACATCATTGGCAATGCAAATACGTGGCCGAAATTTATACGGCAAATGTTCTGGGATAAAAATTTTACGGATCATAACCGAATGATTATTGTCAATTTTGCATATATAAATGAGGTATCGGAAGAATTTTTGCATGAGGTATTAGCTTTCACGCTAAAAAATGCATACACAGCTGAGAGGAAGCGCAATATTGAGTATAGATATCGATATTTAAATCATGAGGTAATTCTTTCAATATTAATTGATAACTATAGCAAACAAGTAATTGTTTTTTATTCTTTGTAGCAATTGGGACAAATGCGACGCAGCCGTGTGTACAGTTACAGCCTTTTCGATAGAGAAATGTTAGATCTTAATATGAATCCAATAAATAATTAAAATTGAATGTATTATTTTAAAGTTGTAATTTTCATTAAAGCAGATATTTTGTAAAAAAAAAATTTCATTTTTAATAATTTATTTTTAATAAACTATCTTTATTGCTTATCCCCGCAGGGTTTGCAAGGCGTTTTTATAAGGAACGTTACCCAAACCTTTACACTACTACCCTTCTCCGCTCACTTTAACCCTTTGGACCAACAGCTTAACGTCTCTTCCGAAAGACGGAGCCCAGTTTGCTCCGCACAAGAGCCTATCTTGCACGGAGGGGCCCAGCTGCCGGAAAAACATTCCATGTTTACATGGCTCTAGTGGACTCGAACCTGGTTCCTCAGATTACGAGTCTGGCGCTCTACCACTAGACCACACTGCCGCCCTAAAGCAGATATTTTGTATTTAACTATTTAAAGCGCGTCACTAACCTATGTAGGTTAGTGACGCGCTTTAAATAGTTAAATACAAAATATCTGCTTTAATGAAAATCACAACTTCAAAATAATATATTCAATTTTAATTATTTATTGGATTTATATTGATCTAACATTTCTCTATGGAAAACGCTGTAACTGTACACACGGCTGCGTCGCATTTGTCCCATATGCTACAAAGAATAAAAAACAATATACTTGTTTGCTATAGTTATCAATAAATATTGAAAGAATTACCTCATGATTTAAATATCGATATCTATACTCAATATTGCGCTTCCTCTCAGCTGTGTATATTTAAATTTGGCGCAGTTTTGCATGCGCGTGCGGCCACTGAGCATGCGTATGTGGCCGCAGGGCATGTTCAGTGTTGCTACATTTCGTCGGTATGACGGGAATCATAACCTGATTCCTGTCAACTTTAACGTTTAATATCTCGCGTCGCGGGGCAGAGCGACACTTTTTTCTGCCAGATTCTTTCGTTTTGTGCAAAAACGCGTCGATTGAGCCTAAGTTCAACGAAATCGGTGAGGAGGCCACTATTTTTCAGATTTACCAAATTTTGTAAGAAACCGGTAATCTAACCTATACTACGTTTACGCGAGCGTTACTTAATTCTGTAGTAACTTACGATACAATAATTCCTCCGCATAAACGGGGGATTTTATAGTAACTACGATGATATCGTTCGTATAAGTTACTACAGAAGTAATACTCACGTAAATGTAAACTACTATAATTCCTGTCACATGCACTTATTGTTAGTCGCGTAAAAGAGTCACGGTGCGGTCTCGCGTGTACTTGGCGCGAGACACTACCGTGTCTCTTGATAATAATAGGATAATTACATGTAAATAAAACAATTACCTTGAATCAGAAAAAATATTAATCGTCGCGTCGCGTAAAGAGTCACGGTCGGTATCGCTCCGCGCGTACTTGACGCTTCTTCTTCTTCTTTAATTTATGTTGGCTCCTGCCTCTTTTCCTTCTTCTTCTTCTTTAATTCATTGGCTCCTGCCTTTTTTCAGAGGACAATACGGCCAGCTTTTTCCACTGTTTGTATAGCTTGTTAAGATAGGATTGCTTCTTCTTCTTCTTCTTCTAGTTATTGGCGCAGCTGTTTCCTTTCCGGTCAGCAACGGCCATTATTCGATTCTGCTGGTAGTGTGCGTAGCAGGGGGCGCCAGCCGTGATTGCATATGATGAACGGTCGCGGGAAATTTCAAATGTATAGTTTGCAAGAGTTAAAGTAAGCGAGGATCAAGCGACATAATTTGGACGGCGGGTTCTTAAGTAGAGGAAAGATGTCCATGGGATGGAGCGGAAATTTTTCACGCAAATAATTGTAGAGTGGAGGCGTTTTACTTCAAGTTAGGTTGCATCTAAAGATAACGTGATTGGCATCTTGGCGAGGATCGCCACACGGATAACTGGGGGAATCGATAATGTTCTTGCGGAAAAGACTTAGGTTTAGGTTGTAGTGGTTACTACGGAGGCGGCTGATGGTGACGATCTGTGCTCTATTGAGAGGAAGGCGAAAGAACCAAGGCCTGTTAAGGCCATTGCACGTAACAAAGTTTTAGTCATAATCGTAAGGCCGTAAAAAAATAGAACAATCACAGTCGATTATTCTCCTTGAGCTCGAAAAATAATCGAGTGCGATTGGTCTATTTTCTTACGGCCTTACGATTATGACTAAAACTTTGTTACATGCAATGGCCTTTACTATCAGAGTGATAGCGATTGTAATAGAAGTTTCCTTTAGTAAAGGCTGCATTTTCCAAATATGACTCATAACTGTTTTTCAGGATGGATTTGGATCTGTGATATAGATCAGAGTAAGGAACACTACAGTTGGATTTCCTGCCGCTGACGGCGGCTTCCTTGGCCAGGGAGTCCTCACGCTCGTTACCGACAATTCCCTTGTGTGAAGGGATCCATGCCATTCTGATATTTGCACCTACGGTGGTTGCTCGGTAGAACATGTTACGAATGAGTGAGGTGATATAATTATTGTGTGTGATATTGTGTGAAGTAATCGCCTGCAGCACACTTTTGCAATCGGAGAAGATTATAGCGGAGGGAATCTGTAATTGGTGAATAATAAACAGGGCCTTGTAGATCGCCCAAGCTTCCGCTGAAAAGGTGGTGACATCAGGGGGTAATTTGCAACCTATTTCGATGGGCAAGTCGGGTGAGAACACGCTTGCACCCACCGCGCCCGAGTCAAGTTTGGAACCATCAGTGTAAAAAGAAATTGAATCAGCCACGATTGTTCTAAAGTGGTTGATAAAGTGCTGGTTCGCTTCTTCCGCGGATGCGGAATGTCGGTTAGGCAAGAAGAATTGCAACAACTCGGGCTGAGTGGTGAGCGAGAAGAAGGGGAATGAAAAGAATGGAAGTGCCACTGACCGATGCATGACACCTCGAATGTTTTTAACCGCCAGAAATGAACCAAAAATCGGGATAAAGCGGCGAGCTTTTAAACGTTTAAAGTCTCCTATGGTGTTAAGCTGGACATTTTCAAGGCTTTCGATGACTGGGTTAAATCTGCAGGAGAAGCACTTAACAAGGTAATTATGGATGAGATAAGCAAATCGTTGGCTGAGAGGAGCTTCTTTCGCTTCATCCAACATTACGTTGATGGGAGTAGAGGTACGATATTCCATGGCGTTGCGGATTAATTTCCATTGGAGACGTTGAAGAGTTAGGAAGAACTGCTTGTTGCCTTTGAATTGGAAAACAGTAGCTCCGTATTCGATTGCCCCTCTGAAGACTGCTCTATAAATAGTTAGTAGTTGATATGGGTGTGAGCCCCATTTAGTTCCCGCAAGCATCATGATGATACTAGAGATTCTTCTACCTTTGTTTATGAGGTATTGCAACTGAGGTTTGCCACTGAGCTTGTTATCGATGATGATGCCGAGGAATCTGTGCTCGGAAGCCATTGGAATTGATTCACCGTTAATTTGTATATTGGGCTTCGACAATGAGTAGGTTCTCTTGCGGGTGAAGACGATGCAGCACGACTTGGTCGGGACTAGCTCTAAGCCTCTAGAACGAAAGAACTGGTTTAGCCGCTTCAGGGAATTCTCTATTAGACGGAAGGCTACTTTGATGGGTTTATGAGTCGTGTACACAACAGTGTCATCCGCATATTCTAAAGAGTATACTCCTGGTAGTAGCTGTCTTTTTGTGTCTTTGACATAGAGATTGAAGAGCGGAGGGCTAAGGATGGATTCTTGTGGTGCTCCTTTGTAAGAATCGTATGGGCCCTGAATGTTGCCATTGCGGGTAAAATATATCCTGTGATGTAAGAGATTGGCTATAAACGGTGCATTTGTGCCGGAATTCCTGCTTTTTGAAGGTCGTCCAAAAGAATTTGGGGGTCCACATTATCGAAGGCTCCTGCTATATCCAAGAAGACGCAAACTGTAAATTCGCCGTTGATAAAGCCGAGCTTTATAGCGTTGGTAAGAATAACTAGGTTGTCATTGCAAGATCTAAAATTGCGGAAACCAAATTGGGTGTCTGAGAGAATATCATTGGCTTCGAAATGCCATCGCAGCCTGTTGTAAATGCATTTTTCTAACATTTTTAGAAAACAGGACAGAAGCGAAATGGGTCGGACACCGTTTGAGCTCGGTTTGGGGATCAGGGCCACGAGTGATTCCGTCCAGCTGCTCGGGAAGGTGCCTCGAGCGTAGATTTTGTTATAGATGTCCAGCAAATGTGACAAAAGACTGTCAGGGAGAGCCCTGATGAGTGCATAGCCTATTTGATCCAAGCCCGGAGAGGATAATGTTTTGACTAAGGCCAATGCTATCTTGAGCTCTTCCATTGAGAATGCCCTGTCCATCCATGATTGAACGTTGGAAGTATTAATATCCTCGCGCTGCATGGAAAGCAGCGAAGCGATTGGAGGCGGAGAACATGAGGGTGGGCACAGTTTGTCGATAACGGCTTGTTGCGATGACTCAAGAATTTTGTAATCCTCGAAATGGTTGCTGTCCTTCTTTTTGAACGCTTTAATTAGGCGCCACATCTTGGCAGTGGGGGTCTTAGAATTGAAGCTCGTGCAGAACGAGCGCCATCCCAGCCTTTTTTGCTTAAAAAGTATCCGCTTACATTCTCTGTTTTGTTGCTTGAGAACCAAATAGTTATCTCTTGATGGATCTCGTTTGAATATATCTAGCGCTTCTTTGCGGTTGTTAACAGCACTGGTGCATTTTTCGTTCCACCATGGGGCGGAGAATTTCTTGAGGGTGATTTTTTGGGGGCCCGTTTTGCCTTTCTTGCCGTCTTCGCTTAGAATATTTATGGCGGTTTCCTTGATGCACTTGATTAGTTGATCATAATCGGCAAGTTCATCTCCTGTGGATGTCGGAGGGGATTCACGACAAATCTTTTCCAGTCTGATGCTAAGTTCGCTGAGTTGTATGTCGCTGAGTTTTAATTTATAAACAAAGCGCATAACTTTGGTGGAGTTGCCATTGATGATAGTTTCTATGGGATAGTGGTCACTAGCCAGTGTATCATCAAGTGTAGTCGAACCAGACATACAAGCAAGATCCGGAGACGCCAGTGCCAGGTCGATAATAGGGCTATTATTGTTATTCGCAGCGTGTATTAGATGAGTCATTCAATATCCAATTGTTATAAGATTCAATACGTGAGGCCAGACGGATTCCAATGCCATTATTCCGGTTACTTCCCCAGAGGCGATGATGCGCATTAAGATCACCGACAATGAGTGCATATTTATAGCTGGACGCTAGATTAAATATGTTGTCAAGCGCATTTTTCGGAGTGTCTTTGTTAGGATGTCTGTAAATGTTAAGGATGAGCACTTCTTCGCTCTGAAAGGGGATAGAAATAGCCGCGATTTCTATAGAGTGGTGTGAGATAAAAGGGAGTTGTATCTGAAAAATTCTGAGGTTATTTTTAACCAGAAAACATATGCCGCTCATTCCCGGATTTTTGATGTCCATTCTTAAGAAAGAGAAACCGTTAACATTGACTTTACTCACCTCGGTAAGAAGTGTTTCTTGTAAACAAAAGATATCATATTTGTCAGCTAAGTGTTGCAATTCTAGCAGCTTGTTATGTATACCTCTGCAATTCCATTGCAAAATTTTGATTGCAGTCGAAGAATCATGCCTCGATGGAGTGACTGTGCTGAGTATCACTCCTGTTTTGTAGAGGGGGATGCAAATACGCATTTTGGATAGACGCGCCCGTCAAGCTGGAAGATTGAAAAATATTAGCTATGTGGTTTATAAAATAAGCTTTGATTTCTTGGATTAGCGGGGATAAGGCGTGCGCGAGGTTGAGAGAAAAATTCATAGGAGGCAGAAGCGTGGACGAGGCCCCATCTTCTTCATTTCCGCGTGTAGGGTTTATGATCGACGGGGGGGAGAAAGGGAGGAGAGAGCGAAGGGGTCGGAAGGATTGCTGGCTGGTGTTCGACCGTTAGGAGAGATTAGTATGTTATAATGTTGGGGGGAGAGCTGGGAATTGTGAGAAGAGGTGTTAAGCTTGGGCTTACGCCCTTGAGATGTGTGCTGTAAGAGAGGGGGTGAGCTGCTTGAAGGCGGCGACAAGAAAGAGAGAGAGCGTGCGGGCTTGGCCGTCACATTTGCGAAAGAAGGAGATCTGTTTGGGAGATCTTGAGGAAGAAAAGCTGAAATGTCCTTAGTGAGGAGGCTGAATCTGTTCTGGGAGAGGGTTGAGTTGGTATTGATATTGGATGATCCGTTGTGGGAGCTAGAGGAGAGAGGGGATCGGAGACTGGGAAAGTTAACGAAATCGAGTCTCGGATCAGCGATCGATTGGTTGTTTTTGACTTTTCTTCTTGCTTCTATGTATGACAGATTTTCCGCAGCGGCAAGAGCATTTACTTGCTTGTGCTGAATAATTAGGGGGCAGTCGGGTGAAGTGGCTAGATGATCACCACTACAGTTGATACAGTTCGAGGATTTTCCTCTGCTTGTGCATTCTTCATTGTCATTGGCGTGTTTGTCCTTTCCGCAAAGCAGACAGCGCGGGTGCCCTTTGCATTGACTACTAATATGACCTGGTCTGAAGCAAGAGTAACAGATGCGTATTTTAAGAACAAATGGGTAAACTTTGTATTTAACCTTGAAAAGACTGACTGAGCTCGGCAAGGTTTGTCCAGCGAATTTAATTCTGAGTGACCGTGAGGGAAGAAATTGAAATTCCTCACCGACTTTAACTCTGCGGTTCAGTCTATCAATGTTTAGGATTTTGACCGGAGATTCAACAAAATCCATGAGAGATTCTATAGCAAATTCCTTAGGCACGTCTTTGATTATGCCGACGCGTTGCACTTTGAATGAGGGAATGTATGCTTTGAGGTTAGCAGCGGAAAGTTTTGGGTTGTTGACTAGGTTATTTGCTGCTTCACGATTGCGGAAATCTACTATTACCCTGCCGCGGCCGGACTTGCGGACCTCTATGACGTCCTTGTATGCGAATTGTGAGATTAGCTTGCTGACGATGAGAGGATGTAGGGTAGGATCGCCATCTTCTTTGGAGGATTGTACGAAGACCGCAAATGGCGCTTTATCTAACTGAGAGTATTTGAACTCACCGGGCGGTACGGTATGTGTATCATCCAATGCCTCATTGTTGTCTGTTCCCTTTTTTGACATTTTGGGGGTTTTACCTGTTTCGGCAGATAGCGTTCTTTTGCGATCCTTTCCTGGTGCTAGGGATGGGGGAAGCGTAGTCGTGGGCTTTGTAACGACCGTTGCCAGTGGAGGGATAGGTGCTTCCCCACGAGTAAGCGGATTGTCGATTGCCTCTTCAGGGTCTTCATCCATTGGTAGGGGATCGTTGCATGGGTTTATAGATTATGCCGTTCTTATATTTTTCACAGATTCCGGCGGTATCGGACGTGGATATACGAGAATGAGGAATGGTGACGTGCGTAGTGGTGTCCTCGTTTGAATGTTGAGAGAGGAAATTTTCGAACTGCTCTAAGGGGAAAGAAGCTAATTGATCGGGAATTGATTAGGGTTGGGATGGGGGGGGGGAATCCGAGCGGTCCCCCCTTGTTGTCCGCGCAAGAGGCCAAAGCTTCCTGCATTGTAGATCGTTATCTTCAGAAATGAGCGAGGTGTATATCCGGCCAGCAAAATAAAGTGAGGGGTCGACGCGTGTCGAAAACGAGTGAAATCGACGCGTTAAATGTGGCCACGAGGCATGAACTGAGGATTCAATAATCGGTTAAGAGTCAAAGTGAATTACGCGGTTAGACAGCGATATATGCGAGAAAACACTGAAAAGTGCGAAAAGACGCGAGACACGATGCACGAAGCGCTCGGAAATACGTCCGCTCACTCTAACAGTTGCCGCGCGAATCCGTCCAAGATAGGATTGCTGCTTGCTTTGCTCTCGAGACTCTTGGATGGGGTGGTACTGTTGGCCGCAGAGTATATATGCTCGTGAGCTGTCGGTCATATTGGGGAAGAAAGGTGAGGGATTGCGAGAGGGGCTAAGGTGGGAGAGCAAGGAAGAGGGGCGAGCCGGTAGCCTGCTTGCTCGTGCGCGCGCGGAGCGCGCGAGTTACAAGTTGATGTCCGCTGCTTTACAGAAAGACATGATTAGTCGGCAAGTCTTGTTTGAAGGATTTTTTAAAATAGCGAAGACATCCTCGCAGCGAGGACCTACGCTGGTTTGGATCGCAAGCCGAAGGCTTGCGGCCTGTGTATTTGTAAGAGGGCAATGAAAAATAATGTGATCGATATCCTGAGTCGGATCGCCGCAAGCGCATGAGCCGTCGTCAACAAGATTTTTACGGAATAAACTATGGTTTAAATTGTAATGATTTGCTCTCAGTCGGGAGACAGTGACCACGGCGTCGCGTTTTAAACCTAATTTATACCAGGGTTTGGGGGTGTTGATATAGATTGTTCGGAAAAAATGATTACCTTTAAAGTGGGCTCTGTTAAACAAGTAATTGTGAAATTTGATGGCTAGCTTTTCTTTCTGCTGGATGAACAGATCAGAGTGGGGCAATTTAAAAGAAGGAGTGACATTACCTAATCGGATCGCTTTTTTAGCTAGGTCATCGGCTATTTCGTTGCCCGTAATACCTTTGTGAGAAGGGATCCAAATGAACTGGATTTCTTTACCACGCTCGTGTGCTCCTATGATTTTGCTTTTTATTAGCGGGATGAGATAGTTGGAGCGACATGTGATAGGATTTGAAAGAGCGTCGAGAACGCTTTTGGAGTCGGAAATAATAGTAAATTTTGTCTCATTTAGGTCGTAGGTGAGCAGAACAGCGTTGTATATTGCCCAGGCTTCAGCCGTGAAGACTGAGGCGCGAGCGGGGAGCTTAAACATGAGGCTGCGCTGAAGCTGGGGAGAGAAGCACAAGGCTCCCACCCAGTTGCCGGAGTCTATCTTGGAGCCATCCGTGTAGAAGGTCACTGTGTCTTGCATGATGGGACCGAAGGCTTGAAAGAAGACATTTTGAACAGCTGTTCTGGGGATCCTATCAATCAGATTAAGGAAATCAAGGTCCGGACGGTAGAGGGGGGGGGGGTGAGAAAAGAATAGATAAATAAGTGTGTTGGAAAGGGGGGGAGCTACTGCGATATGTAGTGAGGGTTGCAATGATTTGATTTGGAGGAAAAGATCTAGGAGGGGAATTTTATCCCGTCGATAAGATGCGTCGGCTGTTTCATCTCGAGCAGCGATTGCCAGTTAGAAAAGGGATTCAATTACAGGGTGGTTGGTGATTGAAAAGTTTTTGATAAGATATTTGGCTGCTAAAAATTTGAGTCGTAGCCTAAGGGGCGGCTCTTTGGCTTCGGCAAACATAGTATTGATAGGGGTGGATATGCGATAACCGAGACAGGCTCTGATGGCTTTGTTTTGTATGATCTCAAGACGGTGAAACTTTGGGCTGGATTTTAAACAGAAAATGTGGGAGGCATATTCAATATATCCACGCAGAACTGCTCGATATATATTGAGGAGAAATTGTGGGTGGGATTCCCACCAGACTCCCCTTAATGCCGAAATGACGTCTACAATTTTTCTAGCTTTATTGATGACTGCTTCTAGGTGCGGTTCACCGGAAAGTTTTGGATCTAGAATGACTCCCAAGAAGCGTACTGTTTTCGAGGGAGAGACTATGTCGGCACCTATTTGAACTTTGAGTTCCTCCAGATTGGGGATTTTTTGTTTGGAAAAGACCATCAGTTGCGACTTACTAGGGGATATATCGAGCCCCCTGGAATATAGGTAACTTTTGATGCTGGAAAGAGAGGTTTCGAGCCACCGAATGGCTTTTTTAATGCGTCTGGCAGACGCAAATATGACGATGTCATCTGCAAATTGTAAGATTTTTACTCTGGGGTGTAATTTAAAGGCAATATCTTTGAGGTAGAAATTGAAAAGAAAAGGGCTGAGAACAGATCCCTGGGGGGTGCCCTTGCGTGAGATACGAGGAGAGGAGAGTTGGCCCTGAATTACAAATTGACCCAGTCTCTCAGATATGAGATTCTGCACAAACTGACAGGTTTTGACAGGAAAGCCGGCTTCAACGAGATCGTTGACCAAGATATTGGGGACGACATTGTCAAAGGCCGCCTTGATATCAATGAAGAGGGCAGCGGTAGCCTTTCCTAGAAGATTGTTGTTGTGGATTTCGGTAGTGAGGATAGTGAGGTTATCAGAGCAGGATCGAAATTTTCGAAAACCATATTGGTGGTCCGGAATTATGCTAATCGTGCCGGATTCAGTGCACCAATGGATACGATTTAGGATCATCTCGAGCAGTTTGAGAATACAAGAGGTGAGAGCGATCGGAAGGGCACCCTTGCCATGAGGTTTGGGTATGAGGTATACCAAGGAGTGGGACCAGGAATCGGGAAAAGTACCCTCCGCGAAGAGGTTGTTCAGGATCCTTAAGAGAAGTTTTTTGAGCAGTGGGGGGAGGGCTTTTAGTATTTTGTAATCGATGCGATCGATTCCGGGACTGAAATTGCCCTTGGACGTATTTAGGGCGTGATGGAATTCACTAAACTGAAAGGGGTTATCAAGCCAACTGAGAGGGGTCTCATGGGTGCTGCGGTTTTCCAGAAGGTTAGAGCGTTTGGTAGAGCAAGCCGGAAGGGTAATGGTGGCCATTGTTTTTTCTGCAAGGGAGTCGCTAATGGAAGCCGAGTCACTGGAGGGAGCCAATTTTCGGTTGCGGAAACTCTTAATCATCCTCCAGATTTTGGGAGTGGGGGTCATAAAGTCCAGGGAGGAGCAATACCTCTTCCAGCCTTCCCTCTTGGCGGCTCTCAAAACTTTACGGGTCTCCGCAATTTGTTTGCGATAAGTTAGAAAGTTGTTGACAGTGGGATTTTTCCGATAGATTTTGCAAGCTTTGTTTCTAGCCCGGATTGCCTGTTCGCAATCAGCGTTCCACCAAGGAGAAGGGGGAGGACGATTCTTAGGATCGTTTAGGTTTGTGTGTTTGTTCGAGGGGGGGTTTGTAGCTGAAGCAGGGGGAAAAGAGAAGCCGTCGATGGATTCCTGTAATAAATGGATAAAGATCTCATATTGAGCTAAAGGTTCGTTATCAGCTTTGTCAAGGACACGAGATTCTATGTCATGCGCGCGGAGTTGCAATGTATGGGTGAGAGCTTTGAACTGTTCTTTGGTAAATGCTTGTGGGAGAAGATACAATTGGTCTTAATTTTGGCATTAACTGTTACTTCGATTGGTCGATAATCGCTGCTACGCGTGTCGTTGAGTATTTTTACATTAAGGAGAGTAGCGAAGTTGCAGGAGGCAATGGCAAGGTCAATTAGCGAAGGTGAAATTCCCGGAGGGGGGATAAAGGTAGGGGTATTTGGATTTAGTAGAGTAAAAGGAAACCGATCTAGGAGATCCACAATGACTCGACCCGCTGAGTTGGGAGACGGAGCTCCCCAATAAGGATGATGGGCGTTGAGGTCTCCTAGGAGGAGAGATTGGGGGTAAGAGTTGGCTAGATTGAAGATCCTCTGCCAGGTGTTCTGAGGGCAAAGGCCTCCCGGGTGCCTATAAAGACCGAAAAGTGCTGTGCTGGTACCATTAACAGAAATTTTCACACCAATGGCTTCCACGGATTTATCAGAGTGGAGGATATTATTAAAGCTGATGGGAGAAAAATTGATGTTCTGTCGTATGAGCAGTGCTATGCCTTGTTTGCCTACGTCATTATCGTGTCGTAAAGTATTGAAACCAAAGATGGAGAAAGTGTGATGCGGTTTAAGTAGAGTTGCAGAGAGGAAGATGATATCGTAGGATTCACATAATTTTTCAATGTCTGGCTTTGTTTTGAATAGCCCCCCTGCAGTTCCAATATAAGACACCAAAACTAGAGAGTGAGGCCGATCTAGCAGTGAGGGAAGGCATCGACAGACCGTAGATTCCTTGAAGGATGGTACATAGTTGAAGTACCATGTTATAAAACTGCGTTTTTCGAACTGCAGGGATAAAATCTGGGAGGCTGCAAACAAAGCCGATAATTGCTTTGATAAGTATGGAAAGCGACTCAGGAGAGGGGTTTGTATCGGAATTTTCTGAGGGTTTGGCAAAGGCAAAGGTAAAGAGATTGTCACCGGTATTTCTATCTCTGCCGTTGGGAGCGATAAGACAGGAGTTGTGTGATTCTCTAAGCTTGGAACTCTGATCTGAGTTGGAATTGCTCGAGGGGCTCTGAGTTGGAGAACCTCGATTATTACGGTTTTGTGGAGAGCTGTTGCGGAGGATTCGCGCATATGTAGATGGGGATACAGAGGGGGAGCTAAAAAGAGAAGGTGTTGAATTAAGGTTGAAACGGAGAGATTTAGGGGGGCGTACCGAGCTAGGTGTGCTCGGGAGGGAGGGAAATTAATTTGAGTTTGAGAAACTGAATTCTAGAGAAGGGGTTTGGCAATTCTCAACTTTGCTGCGGGCTTCTAAATAGGGGATATTTTCCCTGGCTGCGATGTCTACAATTTGCTTTTGCTTCATAAATATGGGGCAAGAGGAAGACGTGGGGATGTGATCACCTTTACAGTTTATGCAGAGGGGGGGTAAGTTAATTCTGGGGCCGTCTTCTTTTTCGCGGTGTGCGCTTCTAATGTACACTTATTGCAGCGTGCCTTACTTCGGCAGTTCGAGCTAATGTGTTCAAATCGGTAGCAGGAATAGCAGATTTGCACCTGAGGGATGTATGGTTCTACTTTCAGCTTTGTTTTGAATATCGAAATTTCGGAGGGGAGGAACTAATCCTCGAATTTGACCATTATGGTTTTGGATGGCTCGAATTTGGTCTCCCCATCCTTTCTAGTACGTCGGTTGAGACGCTGGACGGAAATAATTTTTGTAGAGGACTCGATTTCCTGGGATAGTTCATTATCCGTAAAGCAAAGGGGGACGCCTTTGACAATAGCGATACGCATTATTTTAAAGGACGGAATAAATGCTATTAAGTTGTGTTTTTTTAGGACAGGGTGACTGATGACTCGATTGGCCGCTTGATATGTGTCAAACTGAGCCCTAACCTTATTGTTTCCAATAGTACGGATTTCAGTAATATCCTCTTTGAGGGATTCACTAACGATTTTGGAGATTAATAAGGAATCGGGCGTCACATTAGCTTCCGCGTATTGGAAGTGAACAAGGAATGGCGGTAAGTCGGTGGCGGAATAACGATTAGCTTCTCTACGATGTTTTTTAGAAGAAGCCGGGGAAAATGGTAAGCTTCCCACAATCGCGGACAAATTATTCTCTGTCGGGCGCTTCACGCCCCTCCTTGTTTCGTCAGAGGGATCAACGCAATCGGTTTCCATAACGGAATTCGCGGGAGTGCTTATTTCTTTGTTGAAATCGGCCGGAATAATGTTAGACGATAATGTAGCGTTATTGTTTTGATTTTCCGTCGAATTGTTTTGCACGTGCTCGTTATTTGAGCATGCGGTGTAATTTGATACCTCACGCGGCGAGGAGGAAAGCGCGCGACTGATGTTATCGAGAATACACATATCTGGCCTGTCCGGGGCCGTTGAATTAATGCTACGACAAGGAGGGGAGGAACACACACTATCCCTTTCTCGGGATTCTTTGATATTGCGCTTTTTATTAGGCTTGTTCTTATTTTTACCTCCCATAATTACCCGCAAATCTGTCGTTGAGTCCAGCGAATCGTGATCTAGATCCGAAGAGAAACCGCGTTCTCTCGACGGAGAGCGAGAGCGAATAATAGGTGAATTGACGGGGCTCACGGGCAAGCTATGCGTTTTAAATTCACAATTAATATTCTTAGTGAAGTCGTTGAACTCACTTAGCGATGCTGAGGGTCTTCGCTGTGTGGAGAAGTCCTCACCGAGAGCGAGAATGCGAGCGGCCGAAGCCTCCTGCATTACCTTGCTGGGCCTCGTAACGAATGAAAAGGCTCGCGAAATTAGCACTATAAAAAGCGAAAAGTCTAAAAAACCGGATTACCGGTAAATAGAGCACGAAGGCGCGTAAAATACGCCGTATATAACACCCGCGCGACACGGGAAGACCCGACCGGCACAGGAATACACTATAGCGCAGGAACACGGGAGAAGGAACGACCGTCCGTACGCTACCGTGGCTCGAGCCAGAATCCCCTGCCTCTTTTCCGAGGACAATAAGGCCAGCTTTGTCCACTGCTTGTTTAGCTGACACAGATATGGGTGCTACTGGTCAGTATATTAGATACTAGAGTTAGGTTGTCGATCATGATTGAAAAGGCTATGCTCTGAGAGGGGAGAGAGTGGGGATATAGGGAGAAACAGAGGCCATTCGTGCACGCGCGAGACGCGTGCTTTTACAAATTGATGCCTACTGCTTTGCAGAAGGACATAATTAATCAGCTGATTTTATTGGTGGGTTTTTTCAAAATAGGAAAGATGTCATTGCAGCGAGGACCCTTGAGTGATCTTGCTGCGAGCCGGAGGCTCGCAGCCCATCTAAATGTTAGAAGGCAGTAAAAAATTAAATGATTGATATCCTGGATTTGGTCGCCACAAGCGCATTTTTCTATAGAGACTGTAATTTTGAAGTTGTAATGATTCGCTGTCAGTCGGTAGATCGTGACTATAGCGTCGCGTTTTAATCCTAGCTTGTAATACCAGGGCTTGGGGGAGTTAATATAAATATTTTGGAAGAAATAATTTCCCTTATGTTTGGCTCTACTGAATAAATAGTTATGGAAATCTGTAGCAAGCTTTTCTCTTTGCTCTATAAACAAATCAGAGTGAGGTAATTTAAATGTCGGAGTTTCTATACCTAATCGGATAGCTTTCTTTGCAAATACATCTGCGATCTCATTTCCCGTAATACCTTTATAAGAGGGAATCTACACAAATTGAATAGTTTTTCCACGCTCTTGGACGTAAATAATTTTGGTTTTTATTAACGGGATTAAATAGTTTGAGCGGCACGTGACAGGATTTGAAAGTGCTTCTAGGACACTTTTGGAGTCTGAGACAATAGTAAATTTGGGGGCATCTAAATCTAAGGTGAGTAAAACGGCGTTATATATAGCCCATGCTTCAGCTGTGAAAATTGAAGCCCGGGCCGGAAGTTTAAACATTAAACTGCGTTGCAGCTGCGGCTCCCACCCAGCTTACCGAATCTGTTTTGGAACCGTCCGTGTAAAAAACGATAGAGTCTCGCATGATAGGACCAAACGCTTGGAGAAACAGGTTTTGAACAGTGGATCTGGGGACCCTGTTAATTAGGTCGATAAAATCTTTATCTGGACGATAAAGTAAGGGAGCAAAGAGGATAGTTTGGTAGGAGTGTTGAAAAGGAGAGGGGGCTACTGCTATGTGTAACGAAGGCTGGAGAGACTTGACTTGTAGGAATAAATTTAGAAGGGGGAATTTTTCTCGACAATATTCCAAGTCTGCAGGACGCTCTTGAGTCGTAAGCGCGAGCTGGAACACAGATTCCGCTACCTGATGATCGGTGATTGACGTTTTAATGAGATACTTCGCCGCAAGAAATTTGAGGCGAAGTCTAAGCGGCGGTTCCTTGGCTTCAGCGAACATGGTGTTGATAGGGGTTGAAATTCGGTAGCCCAAACAGGCTCTAATAGCTTTGTTCTGAATTATTTCGAGACGATGAAATTTTGGACTAGATTTAAGAGAGAAAATGTATGAAGCGTATTCAAAGTAACATCGTAGCACAGCACGATAAATATTGAGGAGAAGCTGAGGATGAGACCCCCACCAGACTCCTCGCAGAGCAGAGATGACGTCTGCCACCTTTCTGGCCTTATTGACTACAGATTCCATGTGCAAATTACCAGTGAGCTTAGGGTCTAAGATAACCCCTAGGAAACGAACGGAATCGGAGGGGACAACAACGTCGGAGCCGATCTGTACTTTAAATTCCTCAAGATTCGGGATTTTTTGCTTAGCAAAGATCATAAGTTGCGTCTTACTAGGGGATATTTCCAAACCTCTACCATAGAGATAACTTTTGATGTTGGCAACCGACGTTTCAAGCCACTTGACAGCTTTCTTAATGCGCTTGGCTGAGGCGAATATCACGATGTCATCCGAAAATTGTAAGATTTTAACCTTGTAGTGTAATATGGAAGCTATTTTTCTGAGATAAAAATTGAATAGGAACGGGCTGAGCACCGAACCTTGTGGAGAGTCTCTGCGCGAGACACGATGGGGGGTGAGTCGGCCTTGGATAACAAATTGAACCAGTCTCTCGGAGATGAGGTTTTGCACAAATTGACACGTTTTACCAGGAAAGTCTGCTTTAATTAGATCATCGATTAAGATGCTGGGAATGACGTTATCAAAAGCTCATTTAATATCTATGAAGAGGGCTGCAGTGGCTTTGCCCTGAAAATTATTGTTGTGGATTTCCCACGTGAGGATGGTAAGATTATCCGCGCAAGACCGAAATTTTCGAAATCCATATTGGTGTTCCGGGATTAGGTTAGAGGTACCAGATTCTGAGCACCAGTGTATACGATTAAGGATCATTTTCTCTAAAAGTTTGAGAACACATGAAATTAAAGCGATAGGGCGTACCCCTTTGCCGTGGGGTTTGGGGATCAAATAAAGAATGGGACCAGGATTCAGGAAAGGTACCCTCCGTGAAAATGTTGTTAATAATCCTGAGGAGCAATTTTTTAAGCGGGAGAGGGAGAGCTTTGAGGATCTTGTAATCGATGCGATCAAAGCCCGGACTAGAGCTGCCTTTGGATGTATTTAGAGCGTGGTGGAACTCAGAGTATTGAAATGGGTTATCGAGCCATTTAAGTGGGCCATCACGCGCGCAATGATCTTCAAGAAGATTTTTCCTTTCTTCCGAGCAAGCAGGGGGGGGGGTGATGTTTGCCATTGATTCCTCAGCTGAGGAGTCACTGATGAGAGACGAGTCACCCGCGGGGGCCAGTTTTCGGTTACGAAACCTCTTAATCATCTTCCAGATGGAGGGGGTGGGGGTCATGAAATCAAGGGAGGAACAATATTTTTTCCAACCCTCTCGCTTGGCAGTTCTTAGAATTTTTCGAGTTTCTGCTATTTGTTTGCGATAGGCTTGATAGTTAGCTATTGATGGATTTTTCTGGTATGTCCTGCAGATGCTTTTTCTAGATTTGATCGCCTCCTCGCAGTCCGCGTTCCACCAAGGAAAGGGAGGAGGTCTATTGGTGGGGTCGTTGAGGTTGCTGTATTTATCGGCGGTTGGGTTTTTTGTCGAAGGTGTAAATTCATCGATACATTTCTGTAGAAGGTCTAAGAAGATGTCATATTAAGCTCATTATCAGCTTTATTGAGAACGCTTGATTCAATGAGATTGGCGCGAGCTTCTAACGTGCGAGTGAATCCCTTGAATTGCTCACGAGTAAATTTGTGTTTGTGCGAAAAGATGTTGTTGGTTTTGATTTTTGCATTTACCGTGACCTCGACGGATCGATGATCACTACTACGCGTGTCACTTAAGATTTTTACACTAAGGAGGGTAGCAAAACCGCAGGACGCTATAGCCAAGTCAATCAGTGATGGGGTGATACCAGGGGGGGGGAATAAAAGTAGGCGTGTTAGGGTTGAGGAGGATAAAGGGGAATCTGTCTAATAAATCCATAATGACTTTTCCCGCCGAATTGGGAGAGGGTGCTCCCCAATAAGGGTGGTGGGCGTTGAGGTCACTGAGAAGAAGGGAATGTGGGAACGTATTGGCAAAGTTGAACACTTTCTGCCATGTACTCTGGGGACAGAGGCCTCCCGGGTGTCTATAAACACCAAAGAGCGCCGCACTGGTGCCGCACACAAAGATCTTGAGACCAATAGCTTCAATCGAACTGTCACAATTCAGAATATTGTCGAGATTAACAAGGGAAAAAGTAATATTACTACGGATAAGTACCGCTATGCCTTGGCGGCCGACGTCACTATCATTGCGCACCACTTTAAATCCAAAGATGGAGAAGGAGTGTTGAGGTTTTAGGAAGGTCTCAGACAGGAAAATAATGTCGTAGGACTCACACAGATTCTCGATATCCGGCTTCTTGTGCATTGCTCCCCTGCAATTCCAGTATAAAATCCGGAAGCTGGGTTGGGGACCATGACTGAAAGAGTTGGAGGGCATTTAAAGACCATAAATGCCTCCAATGATAGTACACAGTTGTAGTACCATTTTATATAGTTGAGAGTCTTGGATAACAGGGAAAAGTTCTGGTAATTTGTGGACAAAATCAATGAGGACTTTAATAATAGAAGAGAGGGATTCAAAAGTGTAATTTGGGCTGGGGTAGGAAGAGCGGGGGGCTTCGTTGCCAGGAGATTTGCCGAAAGTGAATACCGAGGGGTTGCTATCATTTGCTCCCTCTCTACCGTTAGGAAAGTTGAGGCAGGCATCGTGCGCCTCCTTGATTGTTTGTTGTCGATTTCTAGCAAGTTGGTCAAGGGTAGCCTTGCTCGGGGAGTTTGGGCTGACCGGAGGGGGGCTACGACCTTTTTGGCTGTTCTGGATTTGATTACGAAGAATACTCGCATATGAAATCGGGGAGGATGAGGGGGTACTATGAGAAGGGGGGGAGAGTTCAAGGTTGAAACGGAGACTCTTTTGAGAGCGCCCCGAGCTAGGTGTACTAGAGAGCGAGGGGAAGGAGTTTGAGGAGCTGAAATCAGGAAGCGGGGATGAACAATTCTCGACTCGATTTCGAGCCTCTAAATAGGGAATGTTTTCTTTGGCGGTGATAGAGACAATCTGTCTCTGTTTGATAAAAACAGGACAGGACGCAGCCGTGGGTAGATGTTCGCCTTTACAATTGATACAAAGAGGGGGTAGATTAAATCTGGGACAGTCTTCTTTTTTTGAGTGATTCTCCAATAAGCATCTATTGCAACGCGCTTTGCTTCGACATCGCGAACTAATATGTCCGAAGCGATAACACGAAAAACATATCTGAACTTGCGGAATGTATGGCTCAACCTCTAATTTGGTTTTAAAAATAGTAATTTCAGCGGGGAGGATTTGTCCCTCAAATTTTATCATGACTGTTTTGGAGGGCTCAAATTTAGATTCTCCGTCTTTTTTGATCCGACGATTTAATCGCTAGACCGAGATAATTTTAGTCGTGGATTCGATTTCTTGTAGAAGCTCATTGTCAGAAAAAATTAAAGGGATGCCCTTCACGAGAGCTATTCGCATGATTTTGAAGGACGGAATTAACGCAACGAGGTTATGCTTCTTAAGAGAAGGATGACCTATGACCCGATTGGCCGCCTGAAAGGAATTAAACTGGGCTCTAACTTTATTGTTTCCGATAGCGCGAATTTCCATTACATTTTCTCCTAGGGATTTGTTGATAATTTTGGAAATAAGAAGGGAGTCGGAAGCTACATTAGTTTCCGCGTACTGGAAGTGTACTAAATACGGCGGAAGATCCGTAGAAGAGTACCGGTTAGCTGCGGTATTTTTTGCTAGAAGCGGGTGAATCTGGCGCCCCGCCTCCGCTCGGGGGGAGGTTGTCATCGGTCAAGCGTTTAACCCCCCTTCTGGTATCGTCAACGCGGTCGATTTCCATCGTCAAGTCTACGAGGGGGGATTTTTCTGCGTCAATTTCAACCGTCTTGTTATTGGAAGCAACCGTGGCGTCCTTGTTTTGGATTTCATGCAAGTTGTTTTGATTCGAGTCATTGTTTACGTGGGGAATGAAATCGGATACCGCACGCGCCGAATCGGTTACCGCGCGGTTGATGTTATCGAGGACGGTCATATTAGACCTGTATGGGGCCGTAAAACCGACGTGGGGACGAGGGGGGGAGGGAATCTTATCACTCGCGCCCTTAGCATTTACGAAATTACGTTTTTTGTTTTTATTTTTGCCCCCCATGATATTATCTGATTCCTGCAGGGAATCGGTGGAATCGTATTCTAAATCTGACGAGGATTCACGTTCTCTAGACGGAGAGCGAGATCTAATTATAGGCGAATTGATGGGGCTCACGGGCAAGTTATGCGTACTGGCCTCGTTTGCGAGGCTGTTTGTAAACTCATTAAACTCACTTAGTGCCGTGGTAAGTCTCTGCTGACTAAGGGGGGCCTCGCTGCAATTAGGGATGCACGTGGCCGAAGCCGCCTGCATCTCCTTGCTGGATTCCGTGACGATATGAAAGTCCCGCAAAAACAGCACTAAAATAAGTAAAACCGTAAAGAAAACCCGGAATACGGGTGGATTATGTCCGAACGAACAATAAAACACCGAACACTTTATCTTAAAACCCGCGCGGCACGAGAAAAAATGGCCGATACAGGAATGAACAGGCACAATTCGCGTACTTGACGCGAGACACTACCTTGTCTCTTGATATATCTTCTTCTAAAGACCCAATAGATTTCCGACTCACTGTTGAGTCAAAGTACCACGATACTTAAGTCCCTAGAGGAGCCTCTAGTTGGGTCGGAGGCGCCCTCTCGGTAATTCAATATCCAAATGTAATTTATTCTCAAATTACCCTATGAGTACTCTAAAGTCTTGTGTCCACGATGCTAGAACTGCGTCCGAGTTTCGGTTTAAGCCAATCAACTTGCAGCTCTTACAGAAAAGCAGCAGTTTCATTGGCTTAAACCGAAACTCGGACGCAGTTCTAGCATCGTGGACACAAGGCTTAAGGTTTGCTAGCAAAATTATATTTTAACGTTTAATGGTTGGCAGGAGTCACGGTGGAGACCTCTGTCGGGTTGGGTTAGCTGCGAGTCCGTATTTTATTTATTATAAATTTTTAAGAGCAAAAATGCAAAATCGGGCTCTTTAGCGGACTGCATTATTATATAAAAAGTATATAAAAAAAAATTCACGTATCTATGTAACTTATTTTATGAGAAATCTGGATATTACGAATTTGTAATTCCGGCCGGCCGACATGTCGAATTACGGATTCGTAATATCCAGATTTCTCATAAAATAAGTTACATAGATTCGTGAATTTTTTTTATATACTCTTTATATAATAATGCAGTCCGCTACAAAGCCCGATTTTGCATTTTTGCTCTTAAAAATTTATAATAAATAAAATACGGAGTTAAAGTGCAGTTTAACGTACACTTAGTGCATAAAGTGCACCTGAGTGCACCAGAGTTCGGCCGTCGCTCCTGCCGACCCTTAAACTACACAGGACCACAAAAAATTTTTTTTGAAAAGCAACTGGGATCAGAGTAGGTGTTTCTTATAGATTTTGGGTCACTGAATCCGAATTCGTAAACCGTTTTGCTCCATCACGTCTAGATTTTTAGATAATTGAGAAAAATAGCGGAAAATCTGTGAAAATTGAAATAAACATTTAAAAAAAGAGCAAAAGTATAACATCAAAGAAAGAGAAAAAGTATAACATCAAAATGCGGTCGCAGAACTGATTTAAATATATTTTGGTAAGTTAAATAAAGTGCAAAAAAGGAGGATGTTAAAAAAGGGACGAATTTCGCCCAAAAAGGTGTAAGTAAAAGAAATAGTGTTTTTTGTAGATCTTGATCTCCTGAATACGATAAAGCTAATAAAAAGTTCGTGGTGCTTGGGGAACACCTTGAAAATTGAGCATAAACGTGGTGTATTTACAGAAATTCGGATGAGATATATGCTATATCATAAAATGTACTGGTGAAAGATTTGTTGGGGAGAGGGAAAAGGGGGAAGAAAGAGTGTTTTGTGTGCGTGTGTGTGTGCATGTGTGCGTGCGCGAGTGCGGGTGCGTGTGCGGGTACGGGTGTGTGCGGGTGTGCGCGTGTGTGTGCGCGTGTGCGTGCGCGGGTGCGGGTGCGTGTGCGTGTGTGTGTGTATGTGCGCGGGTGCGGGTGTGCGCGTGTGTGCGCGGGTGCGGGTGTATGTGTGCGCGTGTGTGTGCGCGGGTGCGTGTGTGTGTGTGTGTGTGCGTGCGTGCGTGTGTGTGCGTGTGTGCGTGCGCGGGTGCGGGTGCGGGTGCGGGTGTGTGCGTGTGTGCGTGCGCGGGTGCGTGTACGTGTGTGTGTATGTGCGCGGGTGCGGGTGTGCGCGTGTGTGAGCGGGTGCGGGTGTATGTGTGCGCGTGTGTGCGTGCGCGGGTGCGGGTGCGTGTGCGCGGGTGCGGGTGCGGGTGTGCGCGTGTGTGCACGGGTGCGGGTGTATGTGTGCGCGTGTGTGTGCGCGGGTGTGTGCGCGGGCGTGTGTGTGTGTGTGTGTGTGTGTGTGTGTGTGTGTGTGTGTGCGCGTGCGTGCGTGCGTGTGTGTGCGGGTGCGGGTGCGGGTGCGGGTGCGGGTGCGGGTGCGGGTGCGGGTGCGGGTGCGGGTGCTGGTGCGGGTGCGTGTGTGCGAGTGTGCACACACCCGCACACACGCGCACACACACGCGCACACCCGCACACACCCGTACCCGCACACGCACCCGCACTTGCGCACGCACACATGCACACACACACGCACACAAAACACTCTTTCTTCCACCTTTTCCCTCTCCCCAACAAATCTTTCACCAGTACATTTTATGATATAGCATATATCTCATCCGAATTTCTGTAAATACACCACGTTTATGCTCAATTTTCAAGGTGTTCCCCAAGCACCACAAACTTTTTATTAGCTTTATCGTATTCAGGAGATCAAGATCTACAAAAAACACTATTTCTTTTACTTACACCTTTTTGGGCGAAATTCGTCCCTTTTTTAACATCCTCCTGTTTTGCACTTTATTTAACTTACCAAAATATATTTAAATCAGTTCTGCGACCGCATTTTGATGTTATACTTTTTCTCTTTCTTTGATGTTATACTTTTGCTCTTTCTTTAAATGTTTATTTCAATTTTCACAGATTTTCCGCTATTTTTCTCAATTATCTAAAAATCTAGACGTGATGGAGCAAAACGGTTTACGAATTCGGATTCAGTGACCCAAAATCTATAAGAAACACCTACTCTGATCCCAGTTGCATTTCAAAAAAAAATTTTTGTGGTCCTGTGCTATTAAAGGCCATTGCACGTAACAAAGTTTTAGTCACAATCGTAAGGCCGTAAGAAAATACACCAATCACAGTCGATTATTCTCCTTGAGCTCGAAGAATAATCGACTGTGATTGGTCTATTTTCTTACAGCCTTTACGATTATGACTAAAACTTTGTTACGTGCAATGACCTTAATAAACGATACGATTAATTTAATCACTTTCACATTCAAGTTTCCTTTCAAGTATTCCACAGAGAATGGTGCAAATAAATGTTCCTTTAACAATCCTTTGATTAATACTGATCTTTCCTCATCATATAAAGAACAAGACCAAAAAATATGATTAATATCCTGAATTTCGTATCCGCATATACACTCCGGGGAGTCAACTCAACCAAATTTATATTTCGTAGTACCGACTAGTGGGTATCCTGTAATTAGGCGTATCAAAGAACAAAAATCGGAACGAAAACATCAGCTATATTTTGATAAAAAAACTCAATCTAATAGATGTAAAATTATTCATATAATACATTCCAGATCCCACATTAATGTCATTGAGAAATTGGGTATCTATATTCTCGTAAACACGTAAGTTACAAGAAAGTGCATCCTTGAACGAGATCTTATTACCAATAAAGGACCCTTCGACTGAAGCCTCCTTAGCTGCCCTATCCGCTATCTCATTACCCTGAATCCCTTTATGGGATGGGCACCAGGTAAATCTAATAACCTTGTTTTCACAAGCCGCCAAAGTAAGCTTCATTTTCAAATCTGGGATAAGTGGAGAAAGTTTATAATTATGTTTCGAGTTCTTTAATGCCTGAATAATACTGAGAGAGTCCGTACATATGTTAACGAAATTCCATGACTGAGTCCATACAAGGTCAATAGCCTTGGTAATCGCAACACCTTCCGCCGTAAAAGAGCTCGACAGATCGCTCAATTTATATTTAAATAAAAGATCGAACTGAGGGACCCAAACAGAACAACCGACAAGACTTCCGTCAGCTGATTCCGACCTAGAGCCATCTGTATACACGACGACCTCCTGAGGAGATGTCCTATTAAAAGAAATAACATTACTAAATGCCTGATTAGGAGAGTCGTTATTCTTTGCTAACACACCGGATGTTATATCAAACGAAGTAGATAATAGATCAAACCTGAAGGGATAAGAAAAAGTAGGATGAAAATTCCAGATGTACCCAGATAGCAAAATGTGTTCGTTCTGAGTACAATTGTACTCACGTTTATTAAAAACATGATGGCAAGAATAGACACAGATGCGGGTTCATATGTTGCTCAGAATGCAGACATGTGATGAAATCTATAAAAGTTTACAAAATAGTGACAAAATAAACACATAAATGTTCAATGAAATACTGCATATTGTGTGCATATAAAGCTCAAGAAATGACAACAATTTTAAATATTTCATAAAAAAATTATTTAAAAACAAGTAAATAAATAAGTAAGACATATCCAACAATTTATCAAAAATTGCTTCGCAGACCTCTGCACTATGTGATACCAGAGGTATCACTTAAGCTGATCTGCAGCAAAGAACATTGTAATTAGGCTTCTCACAAGCTCGCCTCTTATACTAGCGCGTGATGATTTTTGATTACGAGAAAGTGACGCGTGGTATAGCCGCGTCGCGGCAGCGTGCGGTACTAGCGCTCGCGGTAATTGTTGTAAAATTATTTCCACCAGGGTCAGCATGTGATTATCATGAGTTGGCTAAGTAACGTCAATATCTGAGCTCATATATTTCCTCATATACATGTTAACTTGTACTCATGATGTGTATCATCACAATATGATCACAAGACATACATCACATTTCGGTCAATATCAGAAGATCATGACGTGATAAAATCTGATCATCAGGCATTGCTATCTGGGTACAAACTATATATCTAACCATCGGCCATCTTTTAATTATAAACGGAATATTGCTAGGAGCCGCATTAGTAGACAAATTATAGAGATTATCAATCCTATTTATAAGCCTATTATTCTTCAGCTGAATTGCCTTCAATAAAAATTTATCACACTTGTATGCAACTCTTCTTCTAAATGATTTCTGCTCACCGAAAAACCAGCATACCCTATTAGGGGACGATTTAGGTAATCCCAACACTATCTTAAAGGCTGAACACAAAAGACTCTCAACAATAGACACGTATATATTAGCTGCACTAAGGTACCATATTGCACTCCATTCAAGTTGTGCTCCGATGGTGGCGTTGACAAAATTAATAGCCTTACGAGGATCAATATCCCATGCACGACCCGTCAGCCATTTCAATATGTTAGAAAAGCACATGGTTCTAGTACGTAAAAACCTAATATGATCTCGCCACCTGAGGCCCACGTCCATATTCATACCCAAATATTTAATTGTATTAAGAAAAGGAAGGAGTCCATTAGCAACCTCCAAATTAGCCGGGATAACAATCGATCTTTTCCTATAAAAAATAGTAAATTGAGTCTTAGGAAATGAGATATTAAGACCCAAGTCCCACAACCAACTCTCAACTATATCGAAAGTACTTCTCAAAGTTGACAAAATTATGTCAAGATTCGAGTCAGAACACAAAAAGGCCACATCATCGGCAAATTGTATTACTTTAACATTATGCGGGATAATCTGAAGAATGTCCTTCAAATAGAGCTTGAAAAGATCGGGGCTAAGAATTGAGCCCTGAGGAAGACCATTCTGAAGAAGATGGCTCCTACAAAATCTACCCGACTCATAAAAGTTTACATTTCTTGGACCAATCAGATTCCTAAGAAACCTCTTATAACCCATAGGAATATTAAGTCCATTAATCATCTTGAACAGGATCTGAGGATTGACATTATCATAAGCTCCCTTAATATCCAGAAAAATTGCCCCAATCATTTGATGTTGGACAAAGGATTTATAAATTTCCAGGTTAATGAAGGCAAGGCAATCCTCGCATGATTTACCTCTTCTAAATCCAAATTGACAATTAGGAATTATCCAATTCAAGATATTTCTCCAATCTTACCTTAACCAACCTTTCCATAATCTTAAGGGTACAGAAGCCAACGAAATTGGTCTGAATTCGCTCCTACCGGGCTTCGGAATCAACGAGACATCAAAGAACCTCCAACAATCAGGAAATGAACCATCCTCCATAATCAGGTTGAAAATCTCAAGTAATTTATTTAAGGCCGTTTCAGGCACCATACGTAACAATTGATTTGATAGATCGATTAGATAGATTGAGCTCTTTCAACGTTCACATTGACCCTTCGGAGTTTTCGATCACTCCTGAATCTTCCCTTACGCACATTAGGGAGAAATGGTTCATTAATTTAACCCCGTATTCAATACCGGATAAAGTTTAATGTTTGTTACAATTGGGGGATAATTTTTCTTTACCTACAAACAACAAGAAAAAGACGGTCATTGAATTTATTAAAAGTACGGAAGGCAACACTTGGGGCTTACACATAAATAAGATTCTGGCCATCAGGAACCGTTCCATTCCGATTATTAACAATCTTCTTTCCTTCGCTCCGAGATTTCCGTTTTACTCCGAAATTTCGAGTCTGGTTAAAGCCACAAAAGTGTTTATGAACGATAATCCTGATATTATTTTTACAAGAGCTGACAAAGGCAATAGCACGGTAGCATTGGAAAAAGAATCGTATAAACAAAGAATCACCGAGATGTTATCTGACACAACTACTTACATAAATATTAGTAAGGATCCAACTTTAATTCTCACTAGGAAAATAAGAGATACGATCCTGAGGTGGAAAAATCAAAAATATATTTCTGAATTGCAATATAAACAATTACTATGTACGGATGGTATTCTCCCACCTATGGATTACCTATGGATTACCAAAGATTCACAAAACAGGTCATCCTTTTAGAATCATAATTTCATCTATCGACAGTCCTACCTACGCTTTAGCTCTCTTCTTACACAAGATTATTTCGGATAGTGTTCCTATACCCGATAGTCACATAGATAATAGCTTTGAATTAGCCAAAAAATTAAATGGAACACATTTGGATAGAGATTACTTATTAATTTCTCTGGATGTCATCTCTCTTTTCACGAACATCCCGACTAACTTAGTGTTAGAAAGCATTACCAAGAGATGGTCACACATTTCGAAAAACTGCAACATCCCTAAGAATGATTTTATAAAAGCTGTCGAATTAATTCTGGATTCAACCTACTTGTTGATTCGAAAATTTATAAGCAGAAATTTGGTTCTCCAATGGGCTCGCCGTTTTCTCCCATAGCGGCCGATATTGTCATGCAGGACCTGGAAGACAGTGTGCTGCGACAACTTACTTTCATTATACCTTTTTACTTTAGATATGTAGATGACATAGCGATGGCGGTACCGTCTGACTCTCTTGACATTATTTTGCAATTATTTAATAATTACCACCCTAGACTTCAATTCACTATGGAAGTCGGGGGTGATAAACTTAACTTCTTAGATTTGACAATTATTAATAATGAGAACACTTTAGAATTTGACTGGTTCCACAAACCTACGTTTTCAGGGAGATATCTCAATTTTTTGTCGCAGCACCCTGTCTCGCAAAAAAGAGGTACGATTATGGGCATGGTAGATAGGGCATTTTTACTTTCTCATCCGAAATTCCATTGTAAGAATATCAAGTTCATAATAGACACTCTCTTGAAGAACGATTACCCATTGACATTTATCTTTAACACTATCAACACGAGAATTAAATCTTTACTCAACAAACGCACTTGCAGACAGGACGAACCTCTAAGCGAAGAGGAACGGCGTACGTGGTTCACTGTCCCATATGTTCAGGGCATTTCGGAAGATTTTAAAAGAACTGTTAAAGAGCATAATGTTAACCTATCTTTCTTCAGCTTAAATAAACTTAACAAATTTATCAAGGTACAAAAAGACGTTCTCCCAACTCAATCTAATAAAAATGTGGTTTATAAAATATCCTGCAAAAATTGTGACGCTTCATATGTAGGCCAGACGAAGAGGCAATTAAAAACGCGAATTTCAGAGCATCGTAACCACATTCACAGAAATACCACGACACAATCTGTCATCACGGAACACAGATTAAATTTGGATCACGAATTTGATTGGGAGAACGTGGAAATCCTTGATAAAGAAAGATATTTATCCAGAAGATTAGTCTCTGAAATGACTCATATAAAATTACAGAGAAATAGTATTAATTTGCAGGATGACACCGAATTTTTACACCATGCATATATAGCCGTTTTAAATAAATTGGAAACTATGCCCATGAACGCTTCTCACTGGCTAACTGAACTCGGTGACGTGTCGAGTTCTGGCGTTGTCATTGGTACTTAGACCAGATATCATAACAATCCATTATCTTATTGACACAACTATCTATGCTAAACGTTATCGATGGCGTGACTTGTGACACGCTCCTTCTTTTCAAATTTTTGTCATTTCATTGCTGCGTAACGTGTGGACGGGACGGATAAGTCCTTTCGCTACTTTTATTGTATACGGCTTCATGCCTTTTGGTGAGTCTATAAAGATTTTTCGCTCTTATTGCATCTAACTTTTTTATAAAAATTACAGATAAGGTTCATTTGGTCCACGTTAATTCGAGTCTGTAAGCTCGCCAGTTGACAAGGGGAACGTAAGACAAATCGCTTGTTAATGCTGAGGATGGCTCAAAAATGAGCCGAAACGTTTATTTTCAATGTACTCCAAGAAGACGAATAAACTGATTCCACGCACGAAGAACCGCGTTCGACCCTAATAGCTCCTTTTTTTCTATTATTGTAATTCCCGAGGGTCATTCTATGATTTTAATTGATTGTTAATAAGGTCCGGTCCAGGAGTGCTTTTAGTTTTTAGGGATGAAATGATAGATTTAAGCTCGTCTATCGAAAATTTATCCTCAAAAATGGACGACGAAGGAGAGTCGATAGTCTCCTCAAAGGAATCCGAAACCCAAGGAGGGGACAACCTATCAATCGATCTGTCGATAGCCAGGGATCTACTCTCAGAAGGAGGATTTGGTCTATTAAAATAAACACTTCTCTTAAATGCACCAATAGTATCCCAGAATGTTTTTACATTCCAATTTATATTAATATCATTAATAAAATTATGGAAGTTTACTCTTTTTCTACGACTGGTGATCTTTCTGCATTCATTAGACGCAGCTTTATACCTCGCACAATTCTCTGTAGAGAAATTCGACAAATATCTCTTAAAAGCCTCCTTCCTGTTATCTTTAGCCTCTTGGCATTCCTCGTCCCACCAAGGCAGGTTAACTCTTTTCCTTGAGGATTTCACCGGGTAGCTTTTACAAATCCCCGAAGAGTGATCGAATATTATGATCTTCTTAGAATCCACAATTTTAGCACCAGCGCGCAGGGCACAGTCGATTATATTTTCGTTCCAGAGTTCATAAAGTCTACCAGCAGAACCCAAAGTTGCCGAAATTCCGCTCACACCAGCATCCACTAATAGGCTACAAAACAGAGTTTTGTCAAGGTTAGAGATATTAAGTCTCTTCTTACCCGGATCAGTAGCAGGATCTTCAAAGTGATTAAAATAGAACTGGATAATAATAATCGGGTAGTGATCACTACCCATAGGTTCTTCAAGCGTATGCCAAGAATAGTTCCGACAAATATCTTCTGACACCAAGGTGAGATCCGGAACGCTGATCTGTTCACTATCATCAGAGACTCTCGTAGAACAGCCATCATTCAGATACAAAAAACGATTATAAACCAAAGCCTCCGCTAAGGTTTTTCCATCCTGGTTTGATCGGGACGAACCCCATGAGGTATGTTGAGCTTTAAAATCGCCACAGATTATGACCCCCTTCGTATTCAGAGACGAATCTATTGAGTGGAAAAAAGAGGACCAACCAGCTTCATTTATATGAAGATGAGGAGGTCTGTACAGCGAAATAATAAATATCCTATCTGGAGATAACCTATTACATTTAATAGAAATTATGGAACATTCAATACCCAAAAACCCAGTGAGATCTATATTAGCAGAAACAGGATCCAACTTCTTCCTACAAAGAATAGCTGTACCTCCACCTATATGATCCCTGTCATTTCTGAATGTAATAAAAAGAAAGAATAACTCTGACCCTGAAGCCAAGTTTCCTGTAAACAAACGATATCATACTCCCTAATTAAATTTGAAAATTCAGATTGTTTATTACCCACACTTCTAACATTCCATTGCAGAATCTTCAGAGAATTAACGAATGTTAAAATAATCCAATTCGAAGTACTAATAAGTGGAAGTAAAATAAAATTATATTAAATTATATTATATTAATATTAACATTAATTGTATTGGGTTTTAATTATTATCTTTATTAATAAAGAAGTGTGTGAAATGACAGAATTTTCAAATTATTAATAATTAACAAATTGATAGACGGCGATACGAGTCAGGCGCGGTACGTGGTGCGCAAGTAAAGAAATTAATAGTTACAGAAGTAACGAATTACAATGTATATATATATATATATATATATATATATATATACATATATTCAACTATATTGTAATTCGTTACTTCTGTAACTATTAATTTCTTTACTTGCGCACCACGTACCGCGCCTGACTCGTATCGCCGTCTATCAATTTGTTGACATTTTCACGAGTCTAATGATATATTTGAATTTACGCAGGCTGAAACATGCGTTTGTTAAACTTATTAACCGGTTATTGCGATAAATATTACCACATGCCTCGGTAGTCGAATTGGTACGACGCCCTTCACGGAATGAGGGAGGTTCCAGGTTCGAATCCTGGCTGAGGTAATATTTTTTCGCAATAATTTCTTTACAGTTTTTAAAATAATTAAATCGTGTAGATTTAATTCCGGGGAGGGAAGGGTATTAATTTTTCAACGATAGCTGTGTTTCAAGACCGACAAATAATCGGCGCGCAGTTTATTAAGTTAGAATATATGTATATATATATGTATATATATATATATATATATATATATATATATATATATACATTGTAATTCGTTACTTCTGTAACTATTAATTTCTTTACTTGCGCACCACGTACCGCGCCTGACTCGTATCGCCGTCTATCAATTTGTTGACATTTTCACGAGTCTAATGATATATTTGAATTTACGCAGGCTGAAACATGCGTTTGTTAAACTTATTAATCGGTTATTGCGATAAATATTACCACATGCCTCGGTAGTCGAATTGGTACGACGCCCTTCACGGAATGAGGGAGGTTCCAGGTTCGAATCCTGGCTGAGGTAATATTTTTTGCAATAATTTCTTTACAGTTTTTTAAATAATTAAATCGTGTAGATTTAATTCCGGGGAAAGAAGGGTATTAATTTTCCAACGATAGCTGTGTTTCAAGTCCGACAAATAATCGGCGCGCAGTTTATTAAGTTGGAATATATGTGTATATATATATATATATACACATTGTAATTCGTTACTTCTGTAACTATTAATTTCTTTACTTGCGCACCACGTACCGCGCCTGACTCGTATCGCCGTCTATCAATTTGTTGACATTTTCACGAGTCTAATGATATATATTAATAATTAATTAGTATCAATAGGCTCGTCCTCAAATAGCAATCTCAAATAATCCATAACAGCCAAAGCTTTGTCCTTATTATTTAAATTAGAACAGTAGAAATTCTTAAGGTCATGTAAAATGACACCTAAACGTGGAAACTTTTTAGAAAGTCGATCAACATCTTTAGATAGATTATGGACCTCCAAAACTTCAGGACTAAGATTAGAGGTCTTCAATGTTTCATCATGATTGGTCGAAGAGTCCGTATCGGACACACTTGTCCTTGTAGGATTTCTAACTCGCTTAAGAGGAGGGAATCCATCCCGGGAGAGACGGAACGGGGTACGCCCCGATTCCCCCTTCGAACCAGTCCCGACACCCAAAGCTCCAGGCACCAAATGCTGCAGATCTAAACAGTTTTTCAGCCTGCCTGCAAGAGGTAATCCTTTTTGAAAGAATTAAATTCTTTGTCCTAAATTGAGAGACATTAGCTAATGCCATTACTGTATTTATCAACTTGAACTTCATATAAATAGGGCATTGAACGTCAAACGAAAAATGATCCCCCTTACAATTAATACACGATTGATTCAAGTTCGACTTATCACATAAATCCGAGGAATGATTTTCTCCGCAGGAACCACAAGTTATTTCACCTCTACAAAAGGCCGAAGAATGCCCCCACTTGGAGCAATTAGCACATCTACGAACTCTATTAATAAAAGGGTATACCTTACATTTAACTTTATAACAGAGGATCGAATCCGGAAGTAAGTTGGCCACAAAAATGATTTTAACGGAGAAAGAGTCCTTAAGATCATTATTATCTTTTTTATCTCGGAATTTCAATCTCTCAACAGAATGAATTTTTATAGATAGATTCCCAAAAGAGGAAAGATTCTCTAATATTTCTTTCTCTGAAAAAGAAGGACTAATACCTCGAACCACACCGGATCTAAAGATTTTATAATTGGGAATATATGCCACCCAAAGAGGAGGTAATATACCTCTTGATATAACCATTCTATTGGCATCCAGGAAGTTATTAAATTCTATACAAATTATATTTCTCCCCAATTTCCTAATGACAGCAATATTATGAAACTTTTCACATATAGCTTTCCCAATACTCATAGGGTGTAAATTGCCAATGTTACCAATATTAGAAGTCGACGCTGAATCCGAGGCAATAGATTCGATATGTACCGAAAAAGGAGCTACGCTATAATTATTATATCTATTACCCCTTTGTGAAGCAATAAACTGAGTTCTTTTCTGAATCGGCGAAGAAGGAGAGTCCTCAGTCGGACGAATAGTTTCCTCTATAGGAGAAGCGGATGTATTTAACATATCAACCTCCATAACGTTAATATTCGATTCAATACCCTTACTACTATTTCCCAAGGAAATATTCCGCGAATTCTTATCATATCGAGGCTTTTTCACCCCCTTCCTCTTAGAATTCGGGGGTTTATCCTCAAAAGAATTATTCTTTTTATCGTTCTTAGGCATAATGGAGAAACAAATAAACCAATTAAGTATCGTAATAAATTATCACTATATATAAGGACATAAATAAAACAATAAACCTATTATATTTAAATTAAACCAGAAAAGTATATTATGAGGAAAATTACTTAAGGAACACTACGATATTTGTCTAGAGACCAAAGTATGAGTATTTAGAAAAGTAAATAGCTTCAGAAATAATCCTGTCTAAAAAAAGGCATGTTAAGTCGATAGTCGAATTTATTGTTGCCGCTTTTCCGCGATGCTGATTGGTTTTCTCGCTGCGCTTACTTCATTTGCAGCTGTCATTTGCAGCTGTCATCGTATATTTTGACAGTTGTGTGTATCAAGAAATTAATAGTGTAATAGTAATAGCATAATGTTAAAGCTAAATAGCGCGCGCGAAGCGCGCGTCTGTGGTGCTAGTGTAAATAAATACCAGATGAATATTGTGAAAACAAGTTAAGCACCAAGGTAACAATATTATTTATATGAGACCAACGTTCAAATCTGCCAACGGGCATTCAAAATCAAATAATCTATATATATAAAATAGAATGTCTGTATGTATGTATGTATGTATGTATGTATGTATGTTTTTTATACACTCTTAAACTATTCGACCGAATTTTTACCAAAAGTATATGAAATAGGGGTAGAATTTTCCGGGAAGTGTTATAGAGTGTATAGTTTTTCGTTACCGATCTTTTTGGAAACCGGTATCCGAAATTTTTCCAATTTTTCGGGAAATAATTGACCGAATCTTAAAGAATTGTATATAAAACAGGGGTAGAATTTTCCGGGGAGTGTCATAAAGTGTATAATTTTTCGTTACCGATCTTTTTGGAAACCGGTATCCGAAAATTTTCCAATTTTTCGGGAAATAATTGACCGAATCTTAAAGAATTGTATATAAAACAGGGGTAGAATTTTCCGGGGAGTGTCATAAAGTGTATAATTTTTCGTTACCGATCTTTTTTAAAACCGGTATCCGAAAATTTTCCAATTTTTCGGGAAATAATTTACCGAATCTCAAAGAATTGTATATGAAACAGGGGTAGAATTTCCCGGGGAGTGCTATAAAGTGTATAATTTTTTGTTACCGATTTTTTGGGGAATCGGTATCCGAACTGATAAAGGAATTTTCTTCGATTAAGGATATTGAAACACAAATAAAGTCGTTTGAAGAAAAACGACTCCCGGGCGAAGCCCGGGTAACCAGCTAGTTAATAATAAAAAAAATCTCATTCAAGGATTGCACACTATAATTAATCACAGATATCGCATTTCGTAAACATACATAGAAACGAGATTCAAATCTCGTATCAAAATACTTAACTAAATAATTATTGCAATACTTAACAACTTACGAATTTGAGTGAAGTGAAGAGCGCAAAACGAAAGGAGAAATATACTTCAGTGTGTATGCAATACAAAACGCACACAATTAAAATTCGACAAAACATAATACGCACAGAAAGTATGTTCCCAAAAAACGCAAAAACCGTGAACCACGGAACGCACGCAAAATGTACTTATACATCTAACAATATCAGTTTAATAACACAGGAACACAAAAATTTTTTTTTGAAAAGCAACTGGGATCAGAGTAGGTGTTTCTTATAGATTTTGGGTCACTGAATCCGAATTCGTAAACCGTTTTGCTCCATCACGTCTAGATTTTTAGATAATCGAGAAAAATAGCGGAAAATCTGTGAAAATTGCACTCGCACACACGCGCACGCGCGCACACACCCGTACCCGCACACGCACCCTCACCCGCACCCGCACCCGCACCCGCACCCGCACCCGCACCCGCACCCGCACCCGCACCCGCACCCGCACCCGCACCCGCACCCGCTCCCGCACCCGCGCACGCACACACGCACACACACACGCACGCACGCACACAAACGCACACACACACGCACCCGCGCACACACACGCGCACACATACACCCGCACCCGCGCACACACGCGCACACCCGCACCCGCACCCGCACCCGCGCACATACACACACACACGCACACGCACCCGCACCCGCGCACGCACACACGCACACACACGCGCACACATACACCCGCACCCGCGCACACACGCGCACACATACACCCGCACCCGCGCACACACGCGCACACCCGCACCCGCACCCGCGCACATACACACACACACGCACACGCACCCGCACCCGCGCACACACGCGCACACCCGCACTCGCACCCGCGCACATACACACACACACACACACACACGTACACGCACCCGCACCCGCGCACGCACACACGCACACACACACACACACACGCACTCGCGCACACGCGCGCACACCCGCACCCGCGCGCGCACACCCGCACCCGCGCGCGCGCGCACGCACGCGCACACACACACACACACAACACTCTTTCTTCCCCCTTTTCTCTCCCCAACAAATCTTTCACCAGTACATTTTGATGATATAGCATATATCATCCGAATTTCTGTAAATACACCACGTTTATGCTCAATTTTCAAGGTGTTCCCCAAGCACCACGAACTTTTTATTAGCTTTATCGTATTCAGGAGATCAAGATCTACAAAAAACACTATTTCTTTTACTTACACCTTTTTGGGCGAAATTCGTCCCTTTTTTACTAGGTGCGCAACTAAGTTTCCGGGTTTTTTTGATCAATAAAAAATGGAAAATTTCAAGAGAAATACAAAAAATGGTTTATTCAAAGTATCGTCCCTCGCTAGCTATACATTTTCGCCATCTCTCTGGCAATACATGAATACCGCGACAATAAAACGACGCGTCTTTTTGGACCGAAACCATTCATCCAACCAATTTTGCACTTCTTCGAAATTGGTCAAGTGTAGCCCAGCCAAGCCATGCGCCATCGACCGGAACAAGTGATAATCGGAAGGCGCCAGGTCTGGCGAATACGGCGGGTGCGTTAGCAGATCCCATTTCAGCGTTTTGATGGTGTCCTGGACGATGGAACTGCGATGGCACGGAGCGTTGTCGTGCTGCAATATCACTCGTTCGTGTCTCGTGTCCCATTCTGGCCGTTTTTCGAGCAATGTATGGTTTAAATTGATCAGTTGTTGTCGGTAGCGATGCCCATTGACAGTTTCGCCAGGTTTCAGCAGCTCATAGTACACGATTCCTTTCTGGTCTCACCAAACGCAGAGCATTGTCTTCTTTCCAAAACGATTTGGCCGTGCCGTCGATGTTGATTCTTCACCAGGTGAAAGCCACGATTTTTTGCGTTTGGGATTCTCTAAATATATCCACTTCTCATCGCCAGTAACAATTCGATGAAGAAAAACTCTTTCTTTTATGCCGCAAAAGCAAAATTTCGATTTTCCATCTGTCTCTCAGTCAACTCATGCGGCACCCATTTTCCTTCCTTTTGAATTTTTCCCATGGCATGTAAACGTTTGGAAATACCTTGGTGAGTCATGTTTAATGCCTCCGCAAGTTGATCTTGTGTTTGCGTATCATCTTCATCCAATAACGCTTGCAGATCGGCGTCCTCAATTGTTTTTGGTCTTCCGGAGCGCTCCTTGTCCTCAGTGTCGAAATCGCCACTTCTGAAGCGTTTAAACCAATCTTCACAGGTAGTTTTCGATGGTGCATGTTCGCCGTAGGCCTCCTCAAGCAAACGACGTGCTTCAGCTGCATTTTTTTTCAAGTTAAAGCAGAAAAGCAAAGCTTCCCGCAAATGCTGTTTATTTGGCACAAAACTCGACATCTCCGTTGTTAGAAAAAATATTTTTGCGTTGCGATATGTGTTTATATAACGACTGGTTATTGTTAACAGATGTCCAAGCTATAACTTCAGACAACTTCAGACATGTAAGTCGAGTACATGTGTTATTGGTGCCATCTATATGTAAAACCCGGAAACTTAGTTGCGCGCCTAGTAACATCCTCCTTTTTTGCACTTTATTTAACTTACCAAAATATATTTAAATCAGTTCTGCGACCGCATTTTGATGTTATACTTTTTCTCTTTCTTTGATGTTATACTTTTGCTCTTTCTTTAAATGTTTATTTCAATTTTCACAGATTTTCCGCTATTTTTCTCGAATATCTAAAAATCTAGACGTGATGGAGCAAAACGGTTTACGAATTCGGATTCAGTGACCCAAAATCTATAAGAAACACCTACTCTGATCCCAGTTGCTTTTCAAAAAAAATTTTTTGTGGTCCTGTGTAATCAATCGATCCGTTCACGCGAAAACAGCTCGAAGGGCACGTGATCAACACGTGAACACTACAACTCAGAGTCGAAATAGGTAGTGATGAAAAGAAAATTAATATTCAAAAGTATACATATATATTCCAAAAGACGTACATATAAACGAGATTCAAATCTCGTATCAAAATAATAAACTAATTGTCTATTGCAATACTTAACAACTTAGAAATTTGAATGAAGTGTAGAGCGCAAAACGAAAAGATAAATATACTTAAGTGTGCTTGCATACAAAACGCACATTATTAAAATTCGATAAAACACAATACTCACAAAAAATTATGTACCCGAACAACGCAAAAACCGTGAACCACGAAACGCACGCAAAACTCACTTATATATCTAACGATATCAGGTTTTGTAATACTCAGTCAATAAATAGGTTCACGTGAAAACATCTCCAAGGGCACGTGATCAGGAACACGTGAACGCCACGATTCAGAGTCGAGATAAATAGTAATGAAAAGAAAACTATAATATTCAAAAGTATACATATATAATACAGAAGAGAAGGAACATTTATTATAATAAATATAATTAAATTCAATAATAACTTATAAAACCGATGATTTCATTAAATCAGTGATTTCATTAAATCAGAAAAAGCTAGCAAACCCCATGAGGGGACTCACCACCCGTATAGATATTGACTACATGAGATTTCAGATATTTCAGGTGTCGATCCAGGCCAAAAATTCCATTGAGTAATATATTATACTTCGCCAATATAACTTTATCACTGAGAGAAAACTCTCCCGCCGAACGTCATCACGCTACGACGCACTATGGGACGTTTCGCCTATTTTTTGGCCAAAATATCAAAGATTCGTTTTTATGAGATGAACGTCTGTATATTGGGGTTTTTGGGGTCGCTGATTTCAAATATGACATTAAAAATTAGAAATACAAAATGGCGGATCCAATATGGCGCCCAAAAATATTAAAAATTGCTTGTTTTGCATAAAAATGAAACCTGGGGGGTTTCTAAAGGGTTTTCGAGGTCGCTGATTTTGAATATAACTTTAAAAATTATAAATATAAAATGGCGGATCCAATATGGCGCCGGAAAATATAAAAAATTGTTTGTTTTGCATAAGAATGAAACCTAGGGGGTTTCTAAGGGGTTTTCGAGGTCGCTGATTTTGAATATGACTTTAAAAATTATAAATACAAAATGGCGGATCTAATATGGCGCCCAAAAATATGAAAAACTGCTTCTTTGCATAAAAATGAAACCTAGGGGGTTTCTAAGGGGTTTTCGAGGTCGCTGATTTTGAATATGACTGTAAAAATTATAAATACAAAATGGCGGATCCAATATGGCGCCCGACAAAATTATAAAATTGTCGATCAAAACTTGAAATTGAAAATGACTGTTAAACTTATTTATTAATAACGACTTATTCAATATTTTTGTCTTCCATTTCTATATCAAGATCGTCTAAATGAAATACTATATTTTCAAGCTCGAAGTTGCACTCGTCTTCGTCTTCAGTTTCGCTAGTAACATCTAAAATATCATCATCTTTTAAATTAATGTCAATGTCTGTATCATTAATAACTAATAAATCTATAACCTCTGGTGGAAAATGTTTACGCTTTCTTGTATTAATTCTTTTTTGTAAGCTAATACTTGAAATTACAATATCGGAACTTGCTAAGGCACGTTTAAACATATCTGTCAAATTATCAACTCTACTTGTTTTTAGTCTATCTATCTATCTATCTATGAAACGTAAGCGGTGTCCGAGGGGTATTTGAGTTCGCTAAATTCTAATTTGAAATCAAAATAAATGTATATAGAAAGTATATAGAAGAAATGCAAAGTATATAGAAGAAATGCAATCGTTATGTTGTAAATGTGTATTTCGTGCCATGTGGGTATGTCATCCATTCCTAACTTTTAAGATCTCCGGTAAAGGGCTTTACAGCCTACTCGTGATGATTCCTAAATGGAGGGTAAGGAAAAGCCCCGGTGCTGTAAATAAACCCTTACCCGATGAAATTTAGGATGAACGGGCAGCACTGAGGAGAATGGATGAATATTCACACAAGGACAGAAATACTGATGACAACTTGGACCCTGGAGCGGGTAGCTCCCACGACTTGGGTAGAACCGGCCATCAGGTCACCCTTCCAGAGATTGTTCTGGAAGCTGATGGATTGCCAGTAGGCTCAAGTTCGTGTTCCTGGACTGGTGACACTATCCCTTCTGGAAACAAAGGTCGCTGCAATATTGACTTTACCATAGGAATGGACACGATGGAAAATTCCGTGTTGGATCCGCCGGGCAATATTGCAGTAGTACCAGAAATCTCCGTTGGGCGGAAACGACACATTCAGAATGTTTCGAAAAGATATTTAATTGAAACATTTTTCTTTAATAAAGACGTACAAGGTTATTACCGGTATGTCTTAGAACATCTTGGGCAAGAAATAGATGAGGAACAAGAAAAGATTCTTTTACAAACTGTTCGTTCTTTATTTACTAGATATAAAAATTATTTTAATAATGTAGGCCAACATAGAAGAAAGTTTATAACTAAGTATAAAAAATGGTTGGACAGTGATTTCATTTATCCAGAGAATGTTTTACAAAAGCCCAAAAAAATGTTGATGTCAGAAAAATCTGAGGTGCTTTTATCTTCGAAATCAGGGCGTCCTGAAAAAGAATTCAGCAAAAAATCACTGAGATCTCAGAGAAGAGATGCCAGCAAGTTGTCTACTGAAGTAAGTAACAACACCTTACAGCTTTTGATGGCTGCAAAAGTATCAGCAAAGAAAAATAAAGATAATGATTTAGCATCCGTTATTAGTGAAGTGTTGAAAACCCCTACAATTGTTAAGAAAATTAGAACAAGCTTAACTGAAAATAATGTAGTTATAAAAGCTACTCCTGCTGAAGCTATGGCTTATTTAATTGATAACAATTTATCAAAAAGCCAATATCACCATATGCACATGGAATCTAAACGACGAAATGCTGATATATGGCCAAGATATGAATTGGTACGAATGGAAAAAGAACAGTGTTATCCGAAAGGTATAATCGTCACAGATATAACAGCTACAGTTCCACTTCAAAATTTCCTCGAACATAGAGTGAAGCGCCTAATAGAAATGCAAATAGAGGTTATTGAAGCTGACATGCAACAAAAATCTTTGCAATGTGTTGAAGCTACATTGATATCATCATGGGGTTTTGATGGATCTAGTGATCACTCTACTTATAATCAACACTTTAATAGTTCAGGTGAATCAGTTGGAACAACGGATACTAACTTGATAGCTACAACTACCATTCCATTACGTTTAGTTGCTAAACATGGTGCAATATATTGGTGCAATAGAACTCCACAATCGATAAGATTTTGTTCGCCAATAATGTTAGAGTATAAAAAAGAAACTCCAGAAAATATTAGAGCGACAAATGAGAAAATGAAAGAACAGATTAAAAATTTGCGTCCAATTACATACGAATTTTCCAGTGGCAATAGAAAAATTATAGTCTCCTGTTCCTTCTTTTGTACTCTTATAGATGGAAAAGTTTTAAGTATTTTGACTGGATCTTCTGGATTTGCTAATTGCCCAATATGCCACGCCAAGCCAAATCAGATGAATAAAATTACAAATTTTGGTACTCCTGCATTCGAACCGAAGCCAGATACTTTACAATATGGATTGTCTACACTACATATGTGGATTCGTTTTTTCGAATGTTTGTTACATATATCATATCGTATTGAATTAAAGGTTTGGAAAGTTACAGGAGATAAAGCAAAAAATATTATAAAAGAAAGAAAAAGACAAGTTCAGGAGCGATTTCGAGAAAAATTTTCAATGTCAGTAGATCAACCAAGATCAGGAGGTGTTGGAACTAGTACTACTGGAAACGTTTCCAGAAGAGCGTTTGAAAAGCCGGAACTGTTACCTGAGGTATTAGACCTTGACGTAACGTTAGTTAAAAATTTCAGAACAATTTTACTTGTTTTGAACAGTCAACTTCCAGTTGATCCTATTAAATTTCAAAAGTTTTGTTTTAACACAGCGAAGATTTTTAACGAGAAGTATGGATGGTACAAAATGCCATCAGCTGTTCATAAAACACTTGCTCATGGAGCACAGATTATATTAAACTCTCTGCTTCCTGTAGGCGTCTTCGGAGAAGACGCAGCAGAAAGTCGGAACAAATATTATAGAAATGATAGATTATATCACGCACGAAAAACAAGTAGAGTTGATAATTTGACAGATATGTTTAAACGTGCCTTAGCAAGTTCCGATATTATAATTTCAAGTATTAGCTTACAAAAAAGAATTAATACAAGAAAGCGTAAACATTTTCCACCAGAAGTTATAAATTTATTAGTTATTAATGATACAGACTTTGACATTAATTTAAAAAATGATGATATTTTAGATGTTACTAGCGAAACTGAAGACGAAGACGAGTGCAACTTCGAGCTTGAAAATATAGTATTTCATTTAGACGATGTTGATATAGAAATGGAAGACAAAAATATTGAATAAGTCGTTATTAATTAATAAGCTTTAACAGTCATTTTCAATTTCAAGTTTTGATCGACAATTTTATAATTTTGTCGGGCGCCATATTAAATCCGCCATTTTGTATTTATAATTTTTAAAGTCATATTCGAAATCAGCGACCTCGAAAACCCCTTAGAAACCCCCTAGGTTTCATTTTTATGCAAAACAAGCAATTTTTTATATTTTCCGGCGCCATATTGGATCCGCCATTTTGTATTTATAATTTTTAAAGTCATATTCAAAATCAGCGACCTTGAAAACCCCTTAGAAACCCCCTAGGTTTCATTTTTATGCAAAGAAGCAGTTTTTCATATTTTTGGGCGCCATATTAAATCCGCCATTTTGTATTTCTAATTTTTAATGTCATATTCAAAATCAGCAACCTCAAAAACCCTTATATAACGTCCCACTGTGATATCGCTTAGCATAATCACGAACTTGTTTAGAAAAAAATAGTCGATTGTCTTTACTTTAAAAAATTATATCTCCCGGAGGCGGTTCTAGGCGGTGATTTACGAAACGGTTTTAGGAAGAGTAGAGTCCCACCTAATATTCAAGCCAAAGATCGCCTTGTTATTGTTTGTTATTCGGAAGTTCTAGTCTTTTAAACTTCAGAAACTGATAAAATCATTACTTTTTTCTAATTCAAGTTCAAAGTTCTCTCCTCCAGAATGGCCAAAGCTTAATTTATTCTTATTATTTTCAAGCATTAACTTATGCTAAAAAAGTATTTCAAGCAGTGATTTGTACGTCTTCAACATTGGAGGAGAAAAAAAAGATCAAAGTAACAATAATCTTTCGTGATTTCAAGGTACATTTTTACACACTTTCGAACACAAAATGCGACAGAAGAAATACTTTGCGTGGAACAAATGATCTTAAATTTTTTCCCGTGTCTCACTAATGTTTATAGAAACTTTTCCAATCGTTAAACATTACGAACTTCGACTTTGATTTTTGCCACTTTTGGCCAGAAAATAGGCAAAACGTCCCATAGTGCGACGGCTTACAGTGGAGTCTGTGATATTAAGGTAACTGACTGTGACAGCGCGCTGAACGCACCGTCTGTACTGCGTGCAGTACGGACAGGACACGTTATCGAAACTGGCGATACTAGCACCGCCAGTGTCGAAAAAGTGAAAAGGACGCGACTCCAGCGCCACGAAAGTGACACTAGAGAGATAAGAGACGACGACGTAGACGTATCTTAATAAAAAATTTTCACATTTGGACTTTGCGTCGCAATATCTCCGCTCGTAGGACACGTAGCGGAAAAATAAAAACACGTACCACCCCCCCCCCCCAAATCGACCCCAAGCTATCGATCAAGTCTACTTAGAACTTGATCCGTTTACTCGTTATTAAGATCTCAACATCTCGAGTACTCGCAACTCGTCGCGTCGCGTAAAAGAGTCACGGTTGGTCTCGCTCCGCGTGTACTTGGCGCGAGACACTACTGTGTCTCTTGATGATGAATTTGTAAGTACTAAATGATCCATTCATATTAATTCAACTTTTGAGATATTTTGCTTGTGAAATTATTAAATAATTATAGAAAATAAAATTATAGTAGGAATCAAGATTAAATTTGGTTTATCCATGCATATATCAGATTTTGCAAATTATATGTAGAATTTAAATAAATTAGTAGGATATTTTACTTTAGATCAAGGCCAATAATGTCAAGTCAGAGCGATATCTTATATGTGTCCTTCTGTATTTATTGTTAAAACATAACAATCGCGAAAAGAACAGTCGTCCTCGCGCGGAAAAAAGTTCTGAGGCCGTCGTGCGAATTAGTTGCAAGTCTTGTTCAAGCTTGAGACGCATTTGTTATATCTATATATATAAAGGAAGATGTTATCTATATATATATAAGTACCGTCGTCTGAGAGCAGTGGCAGACAGGAAGGAAGCAGAGAGGTGGCTGAAGCAAGGGAGGCGGAAAGAGATGGCCGGATGGATGACGAAGGGAGGGGAAATGAAATGTAAGGTCGCTATGGCCAGGTCGGGATAAGAGGCTTGATTGTACAAGGTTGGGTACGTCCCTAAAAAACGCCACTTAAGGCCCCGTGGGGCAAATAAAGTACACTATTGAATTGAATTCTTCTTCTTCTTCTTCTGGTTTATGGCACAAAAGTTCCTTCACGGATAGCATCGGCCATTATTCAATTCGACGAAATATATGCTCAGCAGGTGGCGTAAGCCAGGCCTCGGCAAAAGCTTACTCGCGAGCAGCCTTGAAGGCGCGAGGAGTGGGGAATCCGTCCCCACTCCTCGCGCTGTTTCCACTCTACACTCTACAACTCTACACTCTACGGGCCCTCGACCACCTCAAGTTCGTCGAGCGCATTACGCATTTGTCTCGTTATCGTTCTCTCACGCACTGCAGACACGATTTATAGATATTGTTTTGTCAAATTATTGAGTTATATTTTCCTTATTTTATTTCGTTTTTATTAACGTTATAATTGTATTTTTATTTTATGTAAATAATTTATTTGATTATAATTCTAATTACGTTTATTTTCTACAATAATTTTTTTAATCAAATAATTAGACTCGTGAAAATGTCAACAATATAAACGGCGAATGCGAGTCAGGCGCGGAACGTGGTGCGCAATAAAAATTAAGACGTGTCTTCAAATGTAACGAACGTTTCGGCTCTTCCTTTGAGCCATCTTCAGCATTTATTAATAAAAAGTCTATTATTTAAACAAACAAAAAAACAAAATCTGATACTTCTGACGACGATGTCTTTAAAAAATGGTTTACCGTTCCATTTTTTCCTTCAATTTCAGTCAAATTCAAAAGATATTTTCAGGGAATCAGACACTTATTTATCATACTACAGCGTTAATAAATTAAACAAATTTATCAAAGTTTAGAAGGATGCTCTTCCGACTTCCGCAACGAGTAATGTGGTCTATAAGATCTTTTGCCGAGATTTCGACGCATCATACGTGGGGCAGACTGGTAGACAACTAAAAACCAGAATTTTAGAACATCGCAGTCTACACCACGCATACTTGTCCATCATAAATAATATTTAACTTTTGGTCTCGCCCTTCCCCGGCGACGTTACTCTGTTTATAATAACGTTTCTGACCTACATACTTGCGACCCGCTGTCTCACTTCGGTTCCAACCGACACGCGTGTGACTGAAATTTATTCTCGCATCTAATTTCCAAAATGTGCGACTCTTCGAATTCACGCCTGACTGCTACGACTTGTTAATTTTTGTACTTTTTTGACTGCTGTAGATCTTGAGGTGAGCTCTCTCCTTTCTTTTTCGGTTTCCTTTAACGATCAATTAAATATATTTTTCCTTCTGTTTCACAGTGGAAATGTCCATTATAATTGTGCTTACCAGCTTGCTTGTCACGACTGCTCCTCAAGGAGGGAGCTTTCTACCTCGAGCTCTGCAGAAATAGAAGCCTTTTTATTAATAAATGCTGAAGATGGCTCTAAAGAAGAGCCGAAACGTTCGTTACATTTGAAGACACGTCTCAATTTTTATTGCGCACCACGTTCCGCGCGCCTGACTCATATTCGCCGTTTATATTGTTGATAATTTTTTTAGCATTTTTAAAATGCGTCGATCGAATGAAAGGTCAAAATTTCAATTAAAAGATAAATGGGAATTCGATTACCTTTTTGTTTTAGCAGGCAATTCTGTAAAATGTCTTGTTTGCGGATTTGAATTATCAAATTTAAGAACGTTTAATATTAGAAGGCATTATGTAACAAAACACGAAGATTTGGCGAAAATTAAAAATGAAGATCGCCGAAAATTGATCAAAAACTTAAAAGAAAATATGTGTCAAACAACAACGTCAGAACCTCGTCGTTGTGAAATAAACGTGCAGAGGCAAAGTTTAATTGCTTCATATTCCGTGGCACTTGAAATTGCAAAACATAAAAATGCATTTACTGACGGGGAGTTGATTAAAAAATGTGCCATTAAAATGGCAAAATGTTTCGGTAATACCGACGCTGAAACAAATTTTCAAAACGTTTCATTATCCTGCAGAACGATATCAAGAAGAATAACCAACATTAATAAATATTTAGTTAAAAAATTAAAATTTTTAATAGAAAATAGTCAGTACTATTCTTTTTGTTTGGACGAAAGTACGGATATTAGAGATGTCAGCCAGTTAATCATTTTTATAAGGATTGTTCAAAACGATTTTACCGTAAACGAAGAAATGTCATCTTTGGTTCCCTTGCATGGAACTGCCAAAGGTAGTGACATTTTTAATGCATTTTACGAAACAGCTAAGGAATTTAACGTAGATTTTTCCAAATGCACAGCTATAGTCACAGATGGAGCAAATGCTATGGTTGGAAAAAATATAGGTTTTTGCGGTTTTTTAAGAAAACATGAAATCATGTGTCCGACAATACACTGTCTAATCCACCAGGATGCTTTGTGTGGCAAAATCATAAAAAATTCTGAAGGTCTCAAAATTGTGACGAAAATAACTAATTTTATTCGAGGAAGAAATAAATCTCTCACGCACCGAAAATTTGAAGCGTATTTAAAAGAAGTCCATGCCGAATTTCACGATTTGCCACTACACAGCGATGTTCGGTGGTTAAGTTGTAACCGAACGGTATAACATTGGGTCACGGAACGCTCTTTTATGCCCTCTAAGTCATCGGTCGCCACTCGGTTTGTCCTCAATCCACCGAGAAGGTAAGTATTTATGAGTGTATGCATGATACAAAGACAAGGGTATGCTTACGCGCATATATAAATCACGTGACGGTCAACGGCCAATCAGAATTGTCACCATTCATACGTCATCATTATGCGGTAAATTCGAAGTTACTATCATTTCTTTACAATACATATTATAGAAAGTTACTATTTTGCCATTGTTTAGACGTCATTGCATAAAAGTTATACATTATACAAAAGTTATACATTATTGTAAAATTTCTATAATGTAGTACATACGTTAATACGAAATACTTTACTAAGATGTGAGATACAAAGTATATATTTGAGGTTCTTTGACGGCTAAATTGTATGTATATATATATATATATATATATATATATAATAATATTTTATTAATAAAGTATACTTTATCAATAAAGTATTAAAATTGTTAACAGTGTTAATTAGATGAATAATAAATATGTAAATGAAATGGGCAATAAATTAATTTGATAAATTATTATTTAAATAAAAATGTATAAAAAGCGAAATTAAGGGATTAAGAAATAAAACAGTAAATTAAATAATTTAATATTAAATTAATAAATTTTAAAATAATAATGAAAGAAATGTATTCCAGGAAAAAAAAACAACAAAGATGTGTATTAAAATATTTTATTGTTAGTAAATTTTACTAATTTCCTTCTTCTATTTTTTTTTCTATTGCTTTCACATATCTGTCGATTAATTACACGAACTCGGATATATGTTCGTGTTCGAACGAGGCACAAAATAACATCGCGTGGTAGTTGAATTGGTTGTATTTTGTCATGTATAATATCAGCCAATTTATTAAATATTAATTGATCTTTTCGAAGATTTGATCCGTGATATTTTTCGAATTCGATATTCATTATTCGCGCAGTTGCTATCATATCTTCTGAGGGGTACATACATTTACCGCGAGAAATAAATTGTATCCAATCTCCGTTGTTTATAGTCGGCATTTCTCGAGTTTCGACTCCTAACTGAGGGTATTTAGACTTAAATCTGTAGGCTACATACCCAGCCACATATTTTAAGCCCTCGTCTTCAATAATGTCCGTGATATTCATGTCATCTAGAGACGCAAGAAGTTGTTCTTCTTCGACAGTTGCATGGTACGTAGATAAATCGCATATGGCTATATCATTATTACTAGAGTAATATTCGTCACGCAGTACATGATTATTATTAAAATTATATTTGTCGCGCAGTATAATATTATTATTAACGTTAGATATGTCACGCAGTACATTATTATTACTATTATCATTAGATATGTCACGCATTACATTATTATTATTAATGTTATATTCACACAGTTCTTCTTCTTCGTTGTGGGATTCACCTGGCAGCACATAGGGTGTCAGCATTTCGCTCAGCATATGGCATGATTCGCTACTTACAAGCGGAGAATCAGAATCTGACATAACATTAGAAGAACCTATGTTGCAAAATAGATTTTTCGACTGCTTCCCTAAGATGTATTTTCTTAATCGATATTTAAAATCTAAAGCAGTTGGCTGGTCATAAGCGCCGCCAGTGGCCCTTATAAATGAAAAAAAGTTCTCTAATACATCTTGGTTTAATCGCCTGGTTAATATGTATTCAACATTGAACTTAAAATCGGAGCATAATTTGGTGACATAAGGTAACAACTCCTGCAAAGAATTATTAGTAACAATGATTCCTTTCTGGAAGGAAATCAAGGTTTTATGCTTTCCAATTTTAATTTCATGCATAAGTTTATTCATTTCGGATAAAATATTATTTTGTTTCTGTAGAATCACACCATATGCGTTTTTACCCTCGTGTTTTCCGAATTTTGAACTCGCGTTAAAAATGTCGAACCAATCGTTAAATAAACGAATTACTCGCGCCGTTTCCGCCCAGTCAAAATTATTTAGATATCCTTTTTGTCCGTACCACTCGGTGGAAGAAGCTGTTGTTTCAGATAATAATTGTGCGGCAGGACGCACTTTTTGTCGCTCGGATCCCTGAACATCGAGGTGATATTGACTAATGTTATGAGATATCTTCATATCTCTCGAATTAATGGACAAAATTCGCTCAATACATTTTTTATCCACCCGATGTTTCCCCACACTAAATCCATTATCAAGGAAATGATTTCGCGCCAATTTCAACAGATGTGGCATATCTGCAAATACATAAATCTTATAATTTTCGTTTATAGGATGCTGAAAATAATATTTCTTTGGTGCTATTCCTATGCCAAGGTCCAACCACAGTGCCATGTTTGTCGGGCCCATGTCGCATGTCATTGCAACAACCGTATAACCTACATTGTACAATCGCGAAATAATGTGCAAAATGTTATCTTTAGTCATAGGTGTGTCATAATTATAGTATACAGGTTGTTTCCAATTTCCAAACAAACTGCGGACCATGACGCACTGGCATGTTTTATGTGGACCTACAACTTGCTGTTTTTTTCTATCAATAGCTACTTTATTGGATAAGTACACCTCATCAAATGTCAATATAACCAATGTTTCAAAATCTGGCATGCTTTTACTCTTGAACCGCATGCAATCGAGTATAGCATTTAAAACACCTGGCTCTACATTAATGTCGGTTGCCCACCTTCGAAGCGTTTGTAGCGATGGTAGCGGTATTTTCATAACGTTTTTGAGGTACCGGTATGCTTTTGGACTGACGCATCTCAATGACATAGCACTGGCTATATCTTCCGAAGACCAATTTACATATTTCTGAGAAGGATTCAAAAGCATACGAATTTGTCCTGGCGTGAATACCTTTTTCAAAACATCGTACATCTTCGTTTCATATTTCTTGTCAGCTTCAAATGACTGATTTCGCTTGAACTGCTGCACTTTCTTCTTCATTGCAACGAGATCAACTTCTTTTTTCTTCTTATAAATATTGAATTTCTTTTTCAAGACTGCCAATTCCCATTGCAGTTTTTTTCTAAAAGCAATAAATAAAATGCGAACAATCTATTATATCGTATCTATATATCGTATATAAGACTAACGTACATAAGACTAATACCATGCGGAGAAAATTAATAGATACATTTTGTCAAACAGTCCAAAAATAAATACAATAAAATTAATGCACGATTAAAATTAACTCAGAAACGACATATACTATTCTACAATACTGATTCGTGTTCTGTAATATCAATAACAATTTAATATTACATTTTTTCTTCAAAAACAAGATACAACATTATATTCTTCACTACCACAGAACTTACATGTAGTCTATGTCATTATTGGGGCTACAAAGATTCGTTGCAGCAGGTGAACTAATTACGGCAACCGTAGTATTTTTGGACGTATCTTCTATACTCGTCGATGATACATCCACCACGTCTGTAGACACGACAGCATCGATGACATCGGTGGAATCATTGATGTGTGTCGATGCATTTATCGGTTCTTCAGATTTATTGACGGTGGACATCGACGTATTTGTCATTGGATTAGGGACATCGTCAACATGCAATAAAGCAACAGTTGTTTTCTCAGAGTTATCAAGCAATGGAGTTTTTTCCACTTGCAATTTGTGAAACAAATGCAACGTAGGCATTGCATCGTTTCTTAGTTTGCGACCTTTTCTCGGGGAGTACCCTAGCAATTGCTGCTGCAATGACTTTGTAAAACACGAAGGTTCAAAATGAACTGAACATATCCTTCCTAAACAACAAAATGTACATACAAATAGTATATTACCCAGGTAACAAGCACTCGTCATTTTGACGTCAATTGACGTCAAAAGACGTCAAAATGACAGACTTTTGACGTCAATTGACTAGGTAACGATAAAATCCCGAATGTTCCACGAAATGAACGTTTCATTTACAACATATTGCATTATATATTCCAGTGTCAGGACACTGTCACAGCCGAGTCGTTAGTGTGACGTTTTGGTAAAGTTGGCAGTCCAAATTATGCAATACGGAACAAAGGAGAGTGCATTACATGCACAAATAAAGCAGAAAGAAAATAGAATGTAATGAATTGTTTGTATCATTTATTACAGTAATGTCACAAATTATTTTTACGGTACTTTACCTTTGGTATCTTGTGTTTTACACACTTCGAGCCACTTTAGTGCCATATCATTTTCTTTTGGGAATGAAAAATATTGCACTTTTTTCCCCAATTTTTTTGTTTTGCGATAATAGTTTTTACACCCTTTTACCGCACAATTCATTTCAATAAATACAGCTGTAGACTTTAACCGCACAATTTATTTTAATAAATACAGCTGTAGACTGCTGTGGACTGCTGACAGCGATAAACAGCAGCCATATTTCGAGCCGAACCTGCTCGAACCGTTCCGGAAACAGTCGAGTATGACGTACGTATGGTGACATCCCCACTATTCCGTATTTCTGCGCAATGGGTTACCACCAAGTGAGCATACCCTTGTCTTTGTATCATGAGTGTATGGTCAACTAATTTGTTTAAACAATCCCCTTTTCAGATTCTCGACCGGGGTGCCCATTCTCCATCGTCTCCTCTCGGATCATCGACGCTCATCACCAGCCTCGGTATACGTGGTATCGAGATGGCCTGCCACCAGGCTAAGTCCCGACACCGTGGTAAATTAAGTTAATTAATATTTATTATTTTCAGGTTTTCAGAACGGGTGCCTCATCCGTGTCGCCGGCCCATGGATCATCGCTGTTGAACGCCCGTCAGGACCCCCGCATACACAAGATGGCTGACCACCACTCCCCCGAGGTAAGTATAAGTACCGTGGTAAATTAACTTAATTAATCGTTATTATTTTCAGGTTTTTGGAATGGGTGCCTCATCTGTGTCGCCGGCCCATCGATCACCGCTGTTGACTGCCGACCAGGATCCCCGCGTACACAAGATGGCTGACCGCCACTCCCCCGAGGTAAGTATAAGTACCGTGGTAAATCAACTTAATTGTTACTATAATTTTTCGGGATTTCGCCGCTGGTGCCTCATCCCCGATGTCCACTGATGTAGCACCGATGATAAACTCCGACCCGGGTCAACGATTATAGAAGATGGCTGACGTAAGTTAAGTAATCGTTAACTCTTTTATTTTCACAAATGTAGTTTCCATTTATTCATAATCTTCGTTTTACACAAACAGGTTTTTGCTGTTACAATATCCGCGCAAGATGGCGGTCACACGTCTCGCAAAGTGCGAAGTTTCACTTTTCGGTTCACTCGGACCGTTCGCCTTTTGTATCGGCGACAATTAACGCGTTTCGCGGGCGTTCCCGTTGGTTTCGGACGCTGTGGTAAACTAATTATCGTAATCCGGTGGACGATCGCGAACTTTCCACGACACACCGAGATATACGCGCGAGAGAGATGTTACCTTTACGAGCGCCCACGAGAGACTGCCTCGAGGAATATTCCGCTCTCCGGCTCCCCACCTAAGGGATTTTCCCCTTCCATCGCGCCACGGCCGCTTTCTCTTTGAGGAATGCGCGTTACTACGCAGTAACATGTGGTGTTTACCAGTTCCGGGCGCGCCAGATGTTCGCGGTGGAAAATTCCACTTACATGCCCTTAAGGATAACATACTTTATCGCCTCCCGGGTAGTGGTTTTCCACTACTTACAATATTCACATTTCATTGGCGCCGACCTATGCGCACGACCCCTATGACGTCTCTATACGGGCACCCGGACCGACTTCTCGACGAAGATGTCCAGGTGCACTACGCGGTGTCCGCCGTTGACGGCGACCCTCGGTGTTCGCTTCCACGACCCTCCCTGACCGTATTCCGGCCTCGGTTCCCGTAGCCGGTGTCTGGGTATCGTTTTCGCGGACCGTGTCCCCGTAACTCGCGTCCGGGTGTTCGGATCACGACGGCGCCTGGTCCCTCGGGTGTACCAGGTCTCCCTGATGCGGCACCGCCGGCTTTTCCTCGGAGAAGACGCCTGTCCCGCTATTTCGCCTCCCGGTGATCGGATCGCGACGCGGTTCGGCTGTGCCTGCCTCTCGCGATGCCCTGACGTGGCACCGTTGGTTACTTAGCCCCTTAGTCCGCTCGATCGGACGGCTATTGACCGCGGTTCCGTATTTCGCCTCCCGGTGATCGGATCGCGACGCGGTTTGGCTGTGCCCGCCTCTCGCGATGCCCTGACGTGGCACCGGTGGTTACCTTGCCCCTTAGATCGCCCAATGGGGCGGCCGCTGACCGCGGGCCCGAATCTCGTCTTTTGGGACTCGTTCGGCTTCGCGTTATGTCGCGAGGTCACATCCGTATTTTTCCGGATCGAAGATTGTGTGCGGCTCGGTGCCTTCTATCCTGCGCTGCCTTGCGATCCACGCGCCATAAATAAAACAATGTTTTACGTCCGAGCCGAGCACTTTCTTGCCAAACGAAAATAAACTTTCTGTGGATCGTCATGAAACTGAATATACCTTACGGACTAAATGAACCGCAGCTCAGCGATCATTGTCGCGCAACTTACGTCTAACCTCTATCTTATTGCGCCGGACGGATCATGGTAAACTAAAAGAAACTTTATTTTTTATAATGGGTTTCCGTCCTCGGAACGCTTCACGCAACTTATAATCTAAAGGAGGGCCTTCCCCTCGTCGCATTGGGCGTCCTCCGCGGATGATGGACTCTGGAAGTCCTCCGACTGGTCGTCCCGTCGTTGCTGCCGCCGACTTCTCCCCTTCGGAGGAACCCTCGGGGTACCCCTTATGGAGGGGTTGCGACTGGGAAGCATGCGGTTGCAAAGTGCAGGGAAATGCCTGCATACATTTTTCAACATTAGAAAGGAGATACTCGAATTTTTAAAATTAGAAATAAAAACAGATACGTCTAAATTTGAAAAATTATTATCCAATCCTAAAATAATTAGTGAAATAGCCTTCATTACTGATTTAACTAAGCACATCAACGAACTCAATTTGAAATTGCAGGGCAAAAACAAAACAATTTCTGATTTAATTCACTGCATAAATGGATTTAAAAATAGATTGAACCTATTTAAAATCGAAATTTCTAAAGAAGAATTCGTGCATTTTCCTTGTTGCGCACAAGTAAAACAAGAATTTCCTACTGAAAATTTTGCTTATTTCACTAAATACATTGAAGAAATTACCAATCAATTTAATGCTCGTTTTCAAGACATTTCTTATTTTTAATCTAATCTTTCTTTATTTAACAATCCTCTTCTTGTTTCAGTTGAAGACCAAGAAATAGAATATAGATTAGAATTGTGCGATCTGCAAGCCGATCCGTTTTTAATAGATCGAAATGAAAGTGGAGTTCAATTTTTCAAATTATTAGAAGAAGAAAAATATCCTAAATTGCGAGATTTCGGGCTTAAAATGTACTCTATTTTTGGTTCTTCATATTTATGCGAAAGTGCCTTCTCTTCAATGAAGCAAATAAAAAGTAAAGAGCGATCGTCATTACAAGAAAGCACATTAACTAGTTTAATGCGCATTGCTACAAGTTTAATTCAAGTAAATTTAGAAGAACTTGTCGACGAAAAAAATAATAATCAATAAAAATAAAAAATGTGTTAATATTATTAAATGGACTAAATACAATTTACATCTATTTTCAGTTAATTAATTAATCTAGTTAATCTAGTTAATTTAAAAAATGCGATCGTACGTTGAATCATAACTATATAACTATTAATTGTCTAATTTATTGTATTTTACTTATTGACTGCGCCTTCTTATACACTACTTTGTCTCGATTTTTCATGTAAATTTTAATTTATGTAACTTCTTTACGCTGAGGATGACACAAAAAAAGTGTCGAAACGTTCGTTTTTAATATATATATTTATTATTGCAATTTGTCTGCGCATTGACTACCGCGCTTGGCTCCGATTGCCTCACCTATTTCCTTTATATAACTATTATAACGATTCAGAAATATCTAATCGACGCAACGTGGCGCGACACACTCAAGTACAGATGTATTTATTACTCCAACCGTGCGTGTACCGCTAGTGAGGGAGCGCTTCTTCTACCTACGTTCCTGAGTGCCGAGTTGAGTGGGTATGGTGGGGGCTGCCGAGACTTGGCGGTATAGTGGGGGTGCCGAGGTCTGGCGTAAGCCATGGTTACGCATTGAGGGGAGGGGGTGAGCAAGGCGGAAAATTTAAATGTAGAGTTCACAGGAGTTAAAATAAGAGAGAAGCAAACGACATAACTTAGGAGCCGGGTTCTTGATAAGGGGGAATATGTCCATAGGACGAGTTGGGAACTTTTCCCGGAGATACCTGAAAAGGGGGGAGGGGGTTGGCCCGGGTTAATTCACATCTAAAGATTGCATGATTTGTATCTTGGTAGGGGTCCCCACAAGGACACCCTGGTGAATCGACAATATTTTTGCGAAATAGACTTAGGTTCAGATTATAGTGACCGCTGCGAAGGCGATTAATAGTGACTATTTGTGCTCTGCTGAGCATTAGCCGGTAGTGCCAAGGCTTGACATTATCAGTATGATAATGGGTGTAGTGGAAGTGTCCTTTAGTGTAGGCCGCGTTTTCTAAATAAGCTTTGTACTTATTATCTAGAATGGTTTTAAACCTGTGATAGAGATCCGTGTACGGTACCTTGAAGTTAGATTTTCTGCCTGCTGTGATGGCCTCCTTGGCCAGAGAGTCCGCTCTCTCATTACCTATAATTCCCTTGTGTGACGGGATCCACGCTACCACAATCCTAGAGCCCGCGGTGACTGCTCTGCTGTACATACATATTACGAATGAGTGTAATAATGTAATTATTGTGTGTGATGTTATGCGAAGTGATTGTCTGTAGAACGCTTTTACAATCAGAAAATATGATAGCTGAAGGAATTTGGAGTTGATGAATGACAAAGAGAGCTTCATAAATTGCCCAGGCTTCCGCCGAGAAGGTGGAAGCATCGGGAGGGAGCCTGCAACAAATTTCAATGGGTAAGTCCGGTGAGTAAACACTGGCACCCACCGCTCTTGAAGAATCAATCTTAGAACCGTCAGTGTAGAAAGTGATTGTTCCAAGCGTGTATTCCGCAAATAATTCCCTAAAATGCAAGTTTGCTTCATGCGCGGAGATAGAGTCAATGCTCGGGTAAGAGAACTGTAATAATTCAGGTTGATTAATGAGTGAAAAGAAAGGGTAAGTGAAATAGGGAAGTGCAACTGAACGATGCATAACTCCTTGTATGTTTTTGACTGCAAGGAAAGACCGAAAAAGTGGGATCATGCGGCATGCTTTGGCTCTCTTAACAGCGCCAAATGTGCTGAACTGTACGCTTTCCAGGCTTTCTATAACTGGGTTAAAGCTGCAAGAGAAGCTTTTGACCGAATAATAATGAATAAGGTATGCAAAACGATAACACAGTGGAGGCTCTTTAGCCTCATCTAGGATCACATTTATAGGCGTAGACATACGGTAGCTCATAGCACACCTTAACAGCTTCCATTGTAGGCGTTGGATGGCAAAGAAGAGCTGTTTATTGCCTTTATATTTAAAGACGACGCAGCCATACTCTATGGCACCTCTAAAGACTGCGCGATACAGCGAGAGTAATAGTTGCGGGTGGGCGCCCCACTTGGTGCCCGCTAAAACCATTAATATACCAGTAATTCTTCTGCCCTTGTTGAGTAGATATTTCATGTGAGCCTTACCGCTCATCTTATTGTCTATGATAACACTTAGGAACCTGTATTCGCTTGCCATTGGTACGGCGATACTGTCTATCATTATGTTGGGTTTAGGAAGACGATATACTCTTTTTCGCGTAAACACCATACAGCGGGACTTAGCGGGGGCCAGATCAAGGCTCCTAGCGCGCAGATAGCGATTCAATGCCCCTAAGGAGACCTCCATCAGCCGATACGCTTCCTCAATAGATTTGTGGGTGGTATAGACAACTATGTCATCTGCATATTCCAGGGAGTACACTCCTGGTCTTAACTGTCGTCTAGAGTCCTTGACATAGAGATTAAAAAGCGGAGGACTGAGTATGGATCCCTGCGGAGCACCTTTGTGGGTGTTATAAGGGCCCTGTATATTGCCTTCACGAGAGAAGAAGATTTTCCTGTTACGCAGCAAGTTGCCTATAAAGCAACGTATGCCCGCCGGAACGCCAGCTTCCTTGAGGTCCTCTTCCAGTATTTCTGGCCTAACGTTGTCGAATGCCCCCGCGATGTCCAGGAACACACAGACGGTGAACTTGCCGTTAATGAATCCGAGATGGATGGCGTTTGAAAGTATTGCTAGGCTGTCGCTGCACGATCTAAAACTGCGGAAGCCAAATTGAGATTCTGAGAATATATCATTGGCTTCGAGATGCCAACGTAATCTATTGTAAACACATTTTTCCAGTGTTTTAAGTAAACAGGACAACAGTGAGATTGGGCGAACGCCATTCGAGTTTGGTTTGGAAATTAAAACAAACAGTAATTCCCTCCAACTGTCCGGGAAAGTGCCCTTAGCGATGAATTTGTTGAAAATGTCCACTAAGTGAGCTTTGAAGCTTTCAGGGAGAGCCTTTATAATCGCGTAATTCACCTGATCTAAACCCGGGGCTGAAGGCGCCTTAGTAGATGTCAGGGCCGATTTGAGCTCGTTCATGGAAAAAGGTTGATCCATCCAGAACTGTATGTTTGGAGAAGGTTCGTCCTCCCTTTGCATGTCACGCAGTAGGGGAGCTGGTGGTGGAGAGCAGGAAGGTGGGCACAATTTGTCGATCGCTGCCTATTGCGAGGACTCGAGGATTTTGTAGTCCGTGAAAGCGTTATTGTCTTTATTCTTGAAGGCTCTAACCAGTCGCCATATTTCTGAGGTAGGAGTTTTAGAACTGAAGTTCGTGCAGAAGAAGCGCCATCCAATCCTTTTCTGCTTAAAAAAAAGACGCCTGCATTCTCTATTTTGACGTTTAAGCGCTTGATAGGTATCTTTGGAAGGGTCCCGCTTAAAAACCTCCAAGGCTGTTTTGCGTTCTTTGACTGCCTCGGTGCACTTCGCGTTCCATCATGGGGCAGGAGTACCCTTATAAATAACATTTCTGGGACCAACTTTGCCGTCTCTGCCCTCCTCACGAAGTATTTCTGTGGCCGCTTTTTTGATGCAGTCTACCAGATTCTCATAGTCCTCAAGTTCGTTGTCGGAAGTTATGATCGTAGATTCCTGACTTTTCTCCAATCTGATGCTGAGTTCGCAGAGTTGAGTGTCGGTTAGTTTTAACTTATATGCGAAACGCTTAACTTTGGTCGCTGTACCGTTGATGATAGTTTCGATTGGATAGTGATCGCTGGCCATGGGATCGTCCAGAGTGCGCGAACAGCAGACGCCAGCAAGGTCCGAGGACGCGAAGGCGAGGTCAATGATGGAACCACTGTTGGTATTCGGATTAAAGCGCGTACTTGTAGAGTCGTTGAGTATAAGATAGTTGTACGACTCGATACGAGATGCCAGCCGGATGCCAATGTTATCATTGCGTGCACAGCCCCAAAGGCGGTGATGCGCGTTTAGATCTCCCACTATGAGTGCATATTTGTAGCCAGATGCAAAGTTAAATAGATCATTAAGCGCGTGTGCTGGGGTGTCGTTATTGGGGTGTCTGTAAACATTGAGCACGAGTAACTCACTGTCTTGGAAAGGTAAGGTGATGGCGGCCGCCTCAATAGAATGATGTAGTATGAAGGGTAGCTGAACAGAGGAAGCTTTAAGATTTGATCTTAGAAGGAAGCAAATGCCGCATAATCCCGGGTTCACAATATCATACCTTAGAGCGTAGAAACCTTTAACGCTTATTCTACTCACCTCCGAAAGGAGAGTCTCTTGTATACAGAAGATATCGTATTTCTCTGCCAATAGTTGCAGGTCTGGCAGTTTACTTTGTATTCCTCTGGAATTCCATTGCAGGATTTTAATTTCCGCCAGTGAGGAGTTATGCCCTTGCAACGGGAACAGTGACAGATGTCACTGCTAAGATTCGGAGAGGTATGCTGAGTCGGTTGATGGCTGACAGATTCTTGAAGGCTGAAAGAGTGGAAAAGGTTAGCTAGTTAATTCTTAAGAAATGCTTCGACTTCTTGTAGAAGCGGGTGTATTATAAATGAAAAGTTGGGTGCATAGTCTCTATTAGACGTAGATGTAAAAGGAGTTCTGTCATCAGCAGCCATGTCTGCTGATTTCGGGGTGGGAGTCAGGATGAGGGAGGGAGTTGAGTCAATAACGCCATTCGACATTCTGTCGTTAGATAGAACAACGCTTCGTAATGCTGAGCTGAGAATTGTGGCCTACGAAAAGAATTGATATCGTTACGTGCGCTAATTAATTTAGTGACGGCACCTCTCGGAGGAGGTGTGCGCGGATGAGAGGGTCTAGCTGCTATATTAGCATAAGTTTGGGGGTTTTCTGTGTAATCATGGTCTGAATATGTAGCTCCGTCTATAGAAAAAAGGACTAAACCTATTCTGAAGCGGCGGTGTACGATTACTACCGATAGAGAAACTTGAACGTTGTGTTTGAAGTACTCATACTCGGAAAGTTGACAAAGTCAAGCCTTGGATCGCCGGGGAGTTTATTGCCTTTAACCTTTCTTCTAGCCTCAATATACGACATATTTTCCGCAGCGGCCAGAGCGTTGATTTGCTTATGTTGTAAAATTATCGGGCAGTCCGCTGATGTGGCTCGGAGGTTGCCCGTCACAGTTTATGCATTTGGGAGGGTTATCCTTGTGGGGGCACTCTTCATCCTTGTCGTGCTTATCTTTGCCACAGAATAAGCATCGGGGACGTCCTTTGAATTGACTGCCGATGTGACCAGGTCTAAAGCATGAGTAACATATGCGAATTTTAGGTACAAATGGATAAACTTTATACTTAACCTTAAACAAGCTAACCGAGTTCGGGAGAACTTGTCCCGCGAGCTTGATTCTTAAGGGTACATTCTCGTCAGTTGGGTCAAATTTTGGCAAAAATTGTTTTTTGCGGAATTCGATAGCTATAACTGTCTAGAATATCATGTTAAAAGGAAAAATCGAAATTCGTAACGGTTCAAAAGTTATAAGCCTCCGAGCCGACCGAGTCAAAGCAGGTAGCGAGCGTCGCGCGGCTCAGGTACGTAGCGCCGAATATTCCTCGTACATTTATCGACCTTTCTTTGGGTTTATGATTTTACGTAAGGTTTTCTATTTTTGGCGTTAGATGGAGCCTTTTTACACTGAACTATTAGGGATTACACTGGTGAAATCAGGTTTATAACGTACGAGAAACACGTGTGCGATTTTGTGTCTCCCGCGTTTTTGACGTCTCAGTGCGTGTATTTTTTAAAATGCCTCAAGACAGAAAAAGCGACAAATACAGTTCGAAACGTCCCGGTAAAAAAGGAACAAAGAGAAGATTCTCTGGGAATCAACATACAAACGAAAATGAGCAAGAATTTGCCAGCACGTCAGCGAAGAAAATAGCCGGTTCGGATGACTTCGAAACAACTGTTTCGCCGAGTAACGTATATGCAGTCGTGAATTTCACGTTAGTTTTTACTGTTCTTTCCAATATTTTAAAATGCAAAAAGTGTAACGGAGATGTCAAATTTGGAAAAAAAGACGAACATGGCTTGGGATTTCAACTTTCTGTTTTATGTAAGTGTGACGAGAAGTTTATTTATTTGTGTGAAAAAATTAATAACAAATCCTACGAAATAAATCGGCGGTTAGTATTTGTCATGAGACTTTTGGGCGTTGGAATAGCTGGCATTAATACCTTTCTTGGATTGATGGATCTTGGAAAAAAAATTAGCAATAATATGTATTACGCTGCCGTCGACAATATATTCGTTGCTGTAAGTGCTGTGTATAATGAAGTCATCGGAAAAGCAGGTCGAGAGGAAAAAGAAAAAAATGCTGCCAATGGAAACGAGGAGAAAAACTTGACAGTATCAGGAGATGGATCATGGAGCAGACGAGGATTTTCTTCTCTGTTTGGTATTGTCACAGTAATTGGACATTATACTAGTAAAGTGCTAGATACGTTGGTAAAGTCATCCTTTTGTAAACTATGCGTCATAAATAAAAATAAAATGACGGACACCGAATTTGACACGTGGTTCAGCGAACACGAGGATGATTGTCAAGCCAACCACAAGGGAAGTGCCGGAGCTATGGAAGTGCAAGGAATGCTGGAAATGTTTGCCAGAGCAGAAAATCTACACGACGCGAAATATTCAAACTATATTGGAGATGGAGATACGAAAACTTTTAAAGCTTTGTTACAACAAGACCAAGAAGTTAGTAAAAAAGAATGCATCAACCACGTGCAGAAAAGGATGGGCTCAAGATTGCGGAAAGTTAAAAAAACCAACAAAAAAGTCGGAGGACGTGGGCCTGGAAAGCTCACGGACAAGTTAATAAATGAATTAACAATTTATTATGGACTCGCAATCAGACGGAATTCGTGTGACGTTGATGCAATGAGAAACGACGTGTGGGCAACATTTTTCCACAAAATATCGACAGACGAAGAGCCTCAGCACGAGAATTGCCCAAGTGGACCAAACTCTTGGTGTAAATGGCGACAAGCGGAAGCAGCTGGAACTTTACAGTCATATAACCATCCTCCTTCTCTCGACTCGAACGTGCAGGAATTAATTCGGCCCATTTATGAAGACCTTTCATCGCAAGATTTGTTGAACCGCTGCTGTGGAGGATTCACACAAAACAACAACGAGTGTTTCAACAAAACTGTGTGGCAGTTCGCTCCAAAACACTCTTTTTGCTCCTCCAATATTATAAATATTGCGACATATTTGGCCACCTGTATTTTCAATGAAGGTTTAAAACCGATTTTGAAAATTATGTCGATTATGGGAGTCACCATCGGCCCAAATGCATACGAGTATGCTTGCGCTCGCGACGCTAACCGCATAAAAGACGCCGAGCGGTTATCGTCGATTCATTCAATCGAGGCGAGAATGGCCAGACAAAATAAAAGATTGCAGGAGCAAGTCAATTTTGAAGAAACCGAAGGATTATTATATGGCCCTGGAATAGCTGACTAGCGGTAAATATCAAAATATAAACATTTATGTCGAAAAAACTATACTTAAAACTTTACGCGTTTTCTGGAAAACAACGTTTTTCGAGCTGGCGACCGTGATAACTCAGTCAATTTTCAACGAATCTTAATGTATTTTTTTTTTAAATACGCGTAATTAAACTCTCTATCGCATGAACCACAATTATGCCGATACGTTGTAAATTGATTTTTTTATAAACAAGAAAGTAACGAAAAAATTCATTAAAAACGCATATAAATTTCAAAACGCCGCCATTTTGTTATTTTTGGATAGATTTCATTTTTCGTGGTTCATGCCATAACCACACTCATACTAAACAAGAATCTTTTTCCATTTTTTGTTTCAGATGAATCTTATGACCTGTAGGACGGTCGCCAGCGAGGTCCTTTTTTTCGCAGCGGTCTACGGCGCAACGTACCCTACCTCGGGGTTATCATAAAATTAATTGAAAATTTTTTTAAATATACTTAAAAGTACTACAAATATACCTGAAAAATCGCGAATGTCTAGATTTATTACTTTCCTAAAAAAAAAATCATGAAAATAGCCTATTTTTCGGCCTTACTGATGAGAATGTACCCTTAACGTGCGAGACGGAAGAAACTGAAATTCTTCGCCTACTTTGACGCGACGATTTAACCGATCGATGCTTTGTATCTTAACGGGTGATTCGATGTATTCTGCTAGCGAATCCGTTGCGAATTCCTTGGGCACATCTTTAATTATGCCTATTCTTTGTACCTGGAACGACGGGATGTAGGCTTTAACGTTAGCTGCCATTAGTATAGGATTGTCAACTAAATTCTTTGCAGCTTCGCGACTACGGAAGTCCACCGTGACTCTACCTCGGCCGGTTTTGCGGACTTCAATTACGTCTTTGTACGCGAATTGTGAAATTAGCCTGCTAACATTAAGGGGGTGCAGGGAGGGGTCGCCTCCTTCCTTGGCGGATTGGACAAACACCGAAAATGGCGACTTATCCGTGTGAGAATATTTAAATGTCGACATCACCGGGCAGTTGAGCACGTGCGCCTTCCGGCGGCGCGCGATTGTCCGATCCTTTTTTGCTCATTTTGGGAGTGTTACCTGAGTCGTTGGGCACATCCAAATCCGAGGATGGTGAAGTCCTCTTACGATCGTTGCCTGTTGTGAGGGGGAGAGTGGAATTGTTAGAATTATTTACGGTAGGCGTCAAGGGCACATCCTTGCCGTCCGCCGACGTCGTGACCATATATTCGTCATTTCCCACTCGGCATGTAATATTTCAGAAACATTTCTGCAAAATTCCATTTGAAATATTACACCTTTCATCAATATTTCAGAAATATTTCACGACCGTTTCTGCAACATTTCTGCAATGTTTCAATCGGCACAATTATTTCAAATGCAACTTTGCTGAAAGATTTCGGCAATATTTCTGAAATATTTCTGAAATATATCTACGAAATATTGCAGAAACACTTCAGAGATATTTCAAATACATTTTACACTGAGAAAAATGTTTTGTATTAGCAAACAAAATTTTGTTACTGACGCAAAAACTATTTGTTGATATGTGAAAAATGAAATATTTTGTTACCGTAACAAAAAAAAATATATTAAGCCATGTGCGTATAGCCGCCGCGCATTTATCCGAAGAAATCCACTCTCTCAGCCGGTCACCCATCCAAGTAGTATACCGGCGCCTTGTTGCTTGACATCGATGATCGAACAGGGTAGTGGTGATCCTCTGACTCTGGCGCTTCTTTCTTTCTTATACTTGCTTATTTTGGTGAGCATAAAGCTATCGCATAAAAATAAACAATACAGATATACGAATAAATCTTTTTTGCCAGTCAGCGTCTAATATTATTTTATATTAAATATTATTAAATATTATATTTTATATTAAAAATGCCATATGACAAAATTTGGAATATTAAAAAATTCTTAATAAAAGAGAAAAAATGCAATAAAATGCAATATTATATAATAATAAATTTAATTTTTTATAAGTTCTAAAGTCTGTCAGCAATTTTTCGGAAATATTACAAATGCAATGTTGTATGTGAAACATTCAAAGATATAACGCGTGCAATGTAAACGTAATAATAGTTTTATCATGTATCAGAAATGTTTCTAAACCATTACGTCTGCAATATTTCTTCTGCAATATTGTAGAAATTCACTGCCTGCAATTCAATTTTTCATTATCTACGCAATCTTTCAGAAATTTTTCAGAAATATTTTAAATGCAATGTTGCGTTTGATATGTTACAGAAATATTACTCGTGCAATGCAAACGTAATATTACTTTTATAATGTTTCAGAAATATTTCTGAAATATTGCATCTGCTACATTTTTTTGCAATATTACAGAAACTTACAAATATTGTAAACAACTTTCTGAAAAATTTCAGAAATATTGTTAATGCAATATTATAAAAAACATGATGCAGGTACATTTCTGAAATATTTCAGATGCATAGTTACAAATGAAATGTTAACGAAATATTTCTGCACCATTTCCGAATATTTCAATATTTCAGCAACATAACATGCCGAGTGGGTCTCGTCCTCGTCCATTGGAAGGGGGTTGTCTCGCGGACTATCTTCTTTGCTATTTAGATACTTATCGCAGATTTTAAGAATGTCCGACGCAGACACGCGAGAGTGCGGGATTATTCTGTGCGAGTTTGAATCCTCGCTCGCATGCTGAGACACGAAACTTTCATATTGTCCTATTGGGGCTGAGATGTGAACGGATGCTGCACGATTACTATCAGGATGGGGAGGAATTCCAGGATGCCCCCCCTCTACACCAGCGCAAGAGGCCGAATCCCCTCGCATTATCGTTTCGCGACACCAGTAGCCAGAGAATGAAATTGCCTGACCGAACTGAGATAACTGCGCTTCGCGCTAATAAATTGTATCGCAGAGCTACCAAGGCAGGCTTATAGCCCGTATATTATTACGCGATCTAACGATAGATAAAATGATTCGCGCAACTTAACCGAAAACTAGTTCAAACAGGTCGCAAGCACGTAAAACGCTCGAATACGCAGAGATGAAAACACGTCCGCTCACTCGAACAGTCCACGCGCGAATCCTATTGAATTGAATTGAATTGAAGTACCGTCGTCTGTCTATCTGTATGACCGCGAACTACTCATTCGTTAGTCGACCGATTTTCTTCAAACCGGTGCCAAAATTTTTTTAATTTTCCGGGGAGTGCCATAATGTGTACAATTTTTCGTTTCCGATTTTTTGGAAACCGGTACCGAAATTTGTCTAATTTTTACGTAATTTTTTGGGAAATAATAAGTATCTGATGTCCGACCGTGAACTACTTATTTATTAATGGACCGATTTAGGGGTAGAATTTCTCGGGGATTGCCGTAAAGTGTATAATTTTTCGTTATTGATCTTTTTGGAAACCGGTTACGAAATTTGTCAAACTTCTCGGGAAATAATTGACCGAATCTTAAAGAATTGTATATGAAATAGGGGTAGAAAAAGAACTAAAGAATGTAATAGAATTAGAAAAATTATACACTTTATGGCGTTGCGCGGATGTACTGGTGGAACCTGTTTCAAAATTTTTCAAGTTTTTCGGGGATGGCGATGATGTGTATAATTTTTCATAACCGATTTTTTCGAAACCGGTTTTTGCCCGCGCTTCTTAAAGAATTATATATGAAATAGGGGTAGAAAGAACTAAAGAATATAATATAATTTAATTTTTGGAGGATAAGTTTAATTTTTCATTAATGGATAATTTTTTATTAATGGATCGATTTTCTTGAAACCGGTGCCAAAATTTTTCTAATTTGTTGTTGATGATTTTGATGAAACTGGTACCAAAAGATTACTAATTCTATGGATAGCTACTATGAGGTTAAAAATTGGAGGTTTTATGGGGTTCTATTGATGCTCCTAATTAATGGGTGAGTTTGGGGAAAGGGGAATAGAGAATCTAGTAATTATATATATAACAAAATATAATAAATGCTGCACACTACATCTTTTTGGGGGCTCAGCCGAGATTAAATAGAACAGATTTGGGAGACATGTGTTGCGAGATATCGGAGATAATGATGTTGCGAGGTTTTGAGACTGTCCTACGGGTGACGATTGCGACGACGACGGCGGCGATAGTGAGGAGAGTGAACGACGAGGATTAATAAATATCTTGGCTTCTTTCACATTATGTAATAGTGATATATTAGAAACGCATATCCATCTCTAAAATGTACATTATATAGTTTTAGTCGGACGAAGAGAAAAGCTGAGAAGATAAGAGACAACTAAACCAAATAAATATACTTTAATTATCTAAAATATGGAGCGCCGTGAACAACTTAATGTTTATTTTATTTATATTTTTCGAACTGCAGACTCTCTAATATAAAGTACTAGTATAAGTTATTTAGATCCCGTTGATACACACTTGATAAAAAAAATGCAACTGCGATAGTTAGCACACTTTGTACTGTTGTTCGCTATATATGTGTCGCAGACCTTTTGCGAAATCAGCCTTTTTGCAAAAACCGCCGGTAGGCAGCGTGGACCTTCACAAAGCGATTAGTCATCTAAACTTGTCAGTCATTTAAACTTGTCAGTTTGTTTACCAACAGCGAGTGCAAGAACAAATAATTCTATTCAATGATTCCTCTTAATTTTTGTACTATTTTCTAAGTTTTTTTGTTTAATTTTATATCATTTTGTTTTATTTTATATTCGTAGACAACAATGTTCCTAAACAGTAATGTTATCAGATTGCCGTAATAATTATGTTCCTGAAGTCTAATAATTAATATAGTTTGATTTATTAGTAATAAATACGTTTTATTTGAGTAATTCATCTCTGTGTTTTCTAATTTTATATTATTCCTATAAATTCTCAAGTAAATTCGCTTTGTGAGCATATCAAGTTATGCAGAACGCGTCGTGGACGTTTCTCAAATGCACACATCGCGTTGTGGATAATAAAAACGTCCACACACCGAAAAAATATCTCATTTCGGTATTTGGATGATCAGCACCGTCCGCAACGCGTTGTGGATGTTTTCTTCGCTCACTGAGCAATTTCAGTGTTTGGGCGTAACATATGCATAACATCTACAATTTAATATAGTCAGAATAGTCAGGATAAACTAATAAAATCTATTAATTTATCCTGACTATCCTGACTATATTAAATTGTAGATGTTATGCACACACACACACACACACACACACACACACACACACACACACACACACACACACACACGGGGGGGTGCAAGGGGGGGCCTCCGGCCCCCCTCCCGCACCCACTTCCGCCGGTAGGCAGCGTGGACCTCGCTTTATAACTTAAAATACATGCTAAATTGTAAAGCGAAATTATAAAGCACATGCATGGAGGGGTGCAGGGGGGCTTACATGCGTGAGCGCACGTGAGCGGGAGGGCTTTGTCAAACTAGTATAGCAAACGTAGCAGTGCCTTCGTCAATCAGACTAGGGATTTTAGGCTGTATGCAAAAAGGCTAGACGTCTTGTTAGCCACATTGCAGAACGTGCATCATTAACCAATGAGGCTGGTGCTAGTTAGGCTTTTTGCAAAAAGTCTAAAGTGTGTCAGTCTTATTGAGAACTAATGAATGCTTTCGCAAAAAGGCGGCTTTTTGCAAACAGGCTAGCCTTTTTGCAAAAAGGCTGATTTTGCAAAAAGCCTGCGACATATGCATTGGAACGAATATTTTCAAAATTCTTTTCTGATCTAAATATCAAGAGTGATAATCGTTGCATATTATCAGACAGACGACATAAATAATAGGAAATTATAATTTCAATGCACTTATAAGTTTAATAAATTCTTTGACGTCAATAATTTCAATTGTTAAATAAAACATTTTTTTCTACATAAATTAGAAAACTTATAGTTACAATATACATATGAGTCTATGAAAAATGTTCCAGCAATATGCACATATCATTTTCATTCATTGCATAAAACATTATGCATATTTCTTTTATTATCTACAAAAATTGAATATGTCATAATCAAGCGACGCCAAGTACATAAAGAAAGAGCTAGCAGACGACGCTACCAAGTAGCTTATCCGGAGTTTTCGGGCCGATCGATTTTCCGAATCAAATATCTCAAGAAAGAAAACTGCGATCATCTGACGACAGTTTTCTAATATAACATTGATACGAGCTTTCGATTGCGACCAATCTGATTAAGATTGGTGCAGTCAATACTGAGATCTCGAAATCTCACATGTCAAAAATGTGAATTTTTTTGGCGAGATCTCAGCAAGAAGTTCAGATTTCAGTCACACGGACACGCGTGACTTTATAATTTCGTGTGTATGTGTACGTGTATGTGTATGTGTACTTCATTAATAAACATTTGATTTAATACGATTATAGTTTATAATTATTTCAATTTACTTTATTTTATTATTTTTCTAGTACCTGCACCTATTTATTTAATTGATTCCGGAAAATTACTTGTTGTAGAATTCCATTCCAAGATTCTAAACAAAAATATGGCGATGGTACCAAAAAACTATGATAATTTTGAAAAAAATATTTTGTTTTTTAAAGTGCCTTCTACTCATTTTATTAGTTTGAAAAAATTACTTGTTGTAGAATACCGTCTCATAAGTTCACAAAAAAATATGGGAATGGTACAAAGAGCATATCATAATTTAAAAAAAATAAAAAACAATATTTTATTTTTTTAAACTTTCGCCTACCTATTTTACTGGTTCGAAAAAATTACTTGTTGTAGAATACTATCCCAAAATTCTACATAAAATATATGGCGATCGTACCAAAAGCCTATCATATTTTTAAAAAATGAAAAAGAATACTTTATTTTTTAAAAGTACCACCTACCCATTTTATTGCTTCCAAAAAATTATGTCCGATAGAAAACTACTCCAAGATTCTAGAAAAATTTTTTCGTAATTGTACAAGAAAGATATCGGGACTAAACAAAATCAAGAACACTTATTTATTTATTTTATCAATGTTCCTGTCATCAGTAACCTTTCCCAAATTTTCCACAAATGTGTCTTAATGATATCTACAACGTATTAAAATTTCATCAATATCGGTTAAGCCGATCAAAAGATATGAATTATTTTCGAAATGTCTATTTTTATTTTTTACAGCAAAACGGTTCAATATTAAGGGCTAATATTTGACTAAATTGTAAGGGACACTGATAGCAATCAAAGCAAAAAAAAATGAGCATGATCCGTGTGGGGGGACATTGACCCTTCTTATCCGGCTACGGCCTTTCCCACTCGGCATGTTATGTTGCTGAAATATTGAAATATTCGGAAATAATACAAAAATATTTCATTAACATTTCATTTGTAACTATGCATCTGAAATATTTCAGAAATGTATCTGCATCATGTTTTTTATAATATTGCATTAACAATATTTCTGAAATTTTTCAGAAAGTTGTTTACAATATTTGTAAGTTTCTGTAATATTGCAAAAAAGTGTAGCAGATGCAATATTTCAGAAATATTTCTGAAACATTATAAAAGTAATATTACGTTTGCATTGCACGAATAATATTTCTGTAACATATCAAACGCAACACTGCATTTAAAATATTTCTGAAAAATTTCAGAAAGATTGCGTAGGTAATGAAAAATTGAATTGCAGGCAGTGAATTTCTACAATATTGCAGAAGAAATATTGCAGACGTAATGGTTTAGAAACATTTCTGATACATGATAAAACTATTATTACGTTTACATTGCACGCGTTATATCTTTGAATGTTTCACATACAACATTGCATTTGTAATATTTCTGAAAAGTTGCTGACAGACTTTAGAACTTATAAAAAATTGAATTTATTATTATATAATTAATGCATTTTATTGCATTTTTTCTATTTTATTAAGAATTTTCTAATATTTTAAATTTTGTCATTTTGGCATTTTTAATATAAAATATGAAATATCTCGTAAAGTATTCACTTTTCGATGACTTTACCTGTACCAGAAGTATTCGCCAGTGAATAAAGAATAACAAGGAACATTAATATTCGACACTGACTGGCAAAAAAGATTTATTCGTATATCTGTATTGTTAATATTGTTATGCGATAGCTTTGTCACCAAAATAAGCAAGTATAAGAAAGAAAGAAGCGTCAGAGTCAGAGGATCACCACTACCCTGTTCGATCATCGATGTCAAGCAACAAGGCGCCGGTATACTACTTGGATGGGTGACCGGCTGAGAAGGCGGATTTCTTCGGACAAACGCGCGCATTTTTCACATATTAACAAATAGTTTTTGCGTCAGTAACAAAATTTTGTTTGCTAATACAAAACATTTTTCTAAGTGTAAAATGTATTTGAAATATCTCTGAAGTGTTTCTGCAATATTTCGTACATATGTTTCAGAAATATTTCAGTAATATTACCGAAATATTGCCGAAATCTTTCAGCAAGGTTGCATTTGAAATAATTGGGAACATTAAAACATTGCAGAAATGCTGTAGAAAGGGTCGTGAAATATTTCTGAAATATTGATGAAATGTGTAATATTTCAAATGGAATTTTGCAGAAATGTTTCTGAAATATTACATGCCGAATGGGTTATTACGTTACACATTCCGTTTATATTGTCATATTACGATGACACATATTACCTTAAAAATCTGTGCCTACATTTTCCAATTATTTTCCAGCAATTTTGACAAAGACATCGACAGGCCGCAAAGATTACAAATTAACAAGTAAGAACATACATTAATATATTAATAATTTTTGAAAATGCCGAAAATAAAAAGAGATTATTATCGACGAGCTAAAAAAATGTCAGATTCAGCAATTAACGTTATACAGAGTACTTGTAATTCAGCTTTATTAGAAAACACATCCTCAATTTCAGGTAATAATATTTCATTATATAAAAATGCCGATTGTAAACAAGTCTCCAATCATTTCCTATTAACGCAGAATATCCATAGCAATAATGGTGAATTAAATAACGATTTGGGTAATGCTAAACAAGTAAATAATAATAGTAATAATAGTAATAATAATTTTAAAGAACGCGATGTTTTAGAAAATGAGTCAATAAATCGCAGCAATTCTGATATTAACGAAGCAATGAATAATATTGTTTTAATGCTCCTGCATCTGATAATCTCGTCGATGATTCTAGTTTTGTATCATGGCTTCAAAAATGGGCTATTAAAAATTGCATATCTCATGTTGCATTAAATGAATTGATAACAGGTATAAAACCTAAATATCCGGAATTGCCTTCAGATAGTCGTAGCTTATTAAAAACTCCCAGAAAAATTAATGTACAAGACGTAAGACCAGGACAGTATTATCATTTCGGTTTAAGTAACTGTGTCAAGCAACTTTATGTCGCGATATTCTGTTCAACATTTGCAACATATACAAGTTAATATTAATATTGATGGTCTCCCTTTATTTAAGAGTTCAAGTGGTCAAGTGTATCCTATTTTGTGCAATTTAGTTGAAAATTGCAATGAAGTAAATATTGTTGGAATTTATTACGAGAAGGAAAAGCCTGCGGATGCAAACGTATATTTGAGAGATTTCACGGAAGAAGTAATAGCTTTGACTACTCATGGCATAACAATTAATGGTCACATCTATCCATTTAAAATTAATGCTTTCATATGCGACATACCTGCTAGATCTTTTATTACATTTACAAAGGGTCATTTGGGTTATTATTCTTGCACCAAATGTACAGCAAAAGGAGAATATATTCGCGATCGAGTGAGCTATCCATAATCAAATAATTTTCCTTTAAGAACAAACGAAAGTTTTAGACTAAAATTACAACCAAGTCATCATACAAGTACATCTATTCTGGAATTAATTCCTAATATAAATATGGTAAAAGATTTTCCATCAGATCCGATGCATATGCTTTTCCTGGGAATTGTTAAGAAATTGCTTGTTAAATTATGGTGCTTTGGAACACTCCGATCTAAATTATCATTTAATGAAATGTCTGAGTTATCGAAATTATTAGAACTTCAAAAAGATAATATACCATGCGGAAACCACGATCTGTATTTGAATGTAAAAGATGGAAAGCAACTGAATTTAGGACATTTTTGTTGTATACAGGACCTGTTGCTTTAAAATCATTTCTTAATTATGATAAATACATTAATTTCTTAACTTTGCATGTAGCCATTACAATTTTGTCAAATTCAGAGCACATGGACTGTTACTCAAATTATGCAAAATCATTATTAAAATATTTTGTTAATATCTTTATCATTCTATATGGCAAAGAAAATGCGTCCATCAACATTCATTACTTATTACACCTTCATGATGATGCAGTAAAATTTGGAACTTTAGAGTTTACTGCTTTTCCATTTGAAAATTATCTGCAATCAATATTAAAAATGATTAAAAATGATAAAGTATTGGAACAAATTGTTTGTCGAATAAGTGAACAAAATTCTTGTGTTAATAGTAATGAACAATTAAATGTAGTTAATGGTAAACTTCACAATTTGCATTTTAATGGTCCACTCATTAATGATATAATTTCACATTCAAATTTCCACATTTATAATCAGTAAAGTTACGTTTAAAAATTATACATTAAAAAAAGAAGAACCTGATAATTGTTGTTCTTTAATTGATGGAACTATTGTAGTTATTAGAAATTTTGCTTCAAATAATGAAGGTACTTTTGTAATTGGACATAAATATAAGTCACTCACTGATTTTTATTCTGAACCTTGCAAGTCGTCTAAATTGGGAATTTATTTAGTTAATGATCTCGGAAACTTACAAATGTAGAATTTAGAACAAATTGCATATAAATGTTTGAAATTAAAATATAAAAACCAGTATGTTGTATTTCCCCTTTTACACTCAAAATAGTTTATTTACGATTAATCGCATACAGTAGTCAAGTTATTTGTGGTGTTTACTGTTTCTTCATTATCTATACAAAATTTGTGATACTTGTTATATGATTTTCGACGGAGGCCAATTTTTAATTAACAAACATAAAAATGCAAACCTTATAATTTAAAAATGAAAAGTAAAGTTTTTAATTTTTGTATGACGCGACTGTTTCTTTCTGTCGCAGCTTTTCTCCTTCGTTGTCAATAGATTTGAATAATGCTTTTGATCTTTTATTATTTAGATAAAAATGCCGGGATCATCGCGGACAGTGGTGCAATTTACGGACGAAAATTTAGTTGAAGCCGTACCAACTTCGTGGATTTTTAATAAATGTTGTTACTGGCCACCTTTTCAGCGTGATAAGCTGATAACAGCTATTAAAAAAAATGAAGAGCCAAATACACATTGGCCTTCATATGAAGTGACTATTTTTCGAAATAGCACTTATGGTAAACATATAACACACCATTTTTTGCTTTTTATCTAGAAATAAATTTTTGGAATTAAATCTATTTTATAATGCAATTATAATGTTAGTCAGCGTCCGAACTATTTGTATGTAAAAACTAGCTGGTTACCCGGGCTTCGTTTTTCTTCAAACGACTTCATTTGTGTTTCAATATCCTTATTGTGGACAAACATAAGGAGTGTGTCGGGTGGTTGATTTAAAGGCGGTAGTTTAACTTTTCCGCTTAAACAACACATTCCAGGTGCTTAAGTTTTAAACTTTTTTGCTTGACAATGATCACATATTGCATCCATTTTCCCAATTATTACTCTCGGATGAAATTGATATTCGTAATTTAAATCATAACTAAATGCCTCTAATTTCAAATCGGACCGCATAAATGTTTTCCTTGATTGAACATGTCGTAACCGGTCTTTTTCAACTCGAGTTTCACACTATTGAGTCATTTCCGCTTTTCCGATATTCCACTTACCGATCAGCGACATCATCCTTTGGTTTTCCCGGGCGTTTTTTCAAGAATTTCGGGATTGTTCGCTCGCAATGTACACAGAACCTCGATTTTTCACTTAAAAAACGCCCTGGAAAACCAAGGAATAAAATCGGTAATCGGTAAGTGAAATATTTAGGCCCCGGTTTCAAGAAAATCGGTTTAGAAAAAAATTTAACCCATCGTTGCCATCCCCGAATATGTTTGTATGTGTGTACCTATATATTCCACCCGTTGAGGATAATCCAAAAGGAAGCATTAAAGGACCGATTTTTTTTTAAACCGGTGCCAAAATTTTTCTAATTTTTCGGGGATTGCGACGGTGGGTTTAATTTTTTTAAAGAGAAAGCTTTGTTTTCGTGAAAAATTTTGGCACCGGTTTCAAGAAAATCGGTCCTTTAATGCTTCCTCTTGGATCATCCTCAGCGGGTGGAATACATAGGTACACACATACAGACATTTTTTAAAAATTATGATTTTTCGACGTTTTAGAACATTGAAAATCGGTCCATTAATAAATGAGTAATTTGCAAACCGATTTTCTTGAGACCGGTGCTAAAATTTTTCACGAAAACAAAGCTTTCTCTTAAAAAAATTAAACCCATCGTCAAAATCCCCTAAAAATTAGAAAAATTTTGCTCCCGGTGTCAAGAAAATCGGTAAAACAAAAATCGAAGCCCATCGCCGCCATCCCCGAGAAATTAGAGAAATTTTGATACCTTTTGCAAGAGAATCGGCCCATTAATAAATGAGTAGTTCACAATCAGACAGACAGACAGACATTCGACACTTATATATACAGATGAGTGGTATTTAATTTGGAAACGATCAGTTTTAAAAATAAAAAAAGATCAACCAAAATAAATTGCAAGTGCATTTAGCTTACATTAAGAAGTTTAAAAAACACTATAATTAAGTACTCTTTTTTTTTAAACTTTTCGAGATATAAAAGCAAACATACATACACACCAATCCACAAAAATGCTATAAATTAAAAAATATCACTTTAAAAAAAACCGCCAAATTAAATTGCCCTATAGCACTCCTGAGATTTCAAGGAACATGTTGGTATAAATTTTTTCAAAATCGGTCCAATAGTTTTTAAGTTAATAATGTTCAAACACACACCACCTATAAGAATTTTATATATTAGTATAGATGAACACTTGTTATTCAACGTTTTTAATTAACAAAAAACATATATCTATTATATTTATTGATTCAAACTTTATTGTTATATACTAGTAGTTATAATAGGGGAGTTCGAACTCGGGAGCTCCGAGGGGGGGGGGGGTGAGGGAGGGGAGGTATCAGATTGCGCGGGGGGGGGTAAGCGGGGCGGAGGGTGGAGGTATCGGATAACGCGGGGAGAGAGGGAGGGGGGTATCGGATTACACAAGGGTATTGGATTACGGGTGGGGTATCGGATTACAGGGGGGGTATCGGATTACGCGGGGAAGGAGGAGGGGGGATGACCTTGACATACCACGTGTATGACTCACGTGCGCAAGTAGGGCCGCGTGGGGGGTCCGCGTTCGCGGTTGCGCCGCGGCGTCCGCGTGGGGGTGCGCGTTAGCGCCGCGGGGTCCGCGTTCGCGCCGCAGCCGCGTGGGAAATCCTACCTTAGTTTCGACGAGGGGGGGCCCCATATGGCCACGGCCCTCCCTTCGTCTTAGCGCAGCCAGCAATGACTCTTGCGGATCTTGGGGACCAGGGCGGCGGATAGGAAAACCTACCTGAGCCCTCGCTACGCGGTTCGCTTAGGCAACCAGCGCCTCGTTAGCGATATGACGAAATTCCCGGTCCTCCGCCAGGCGGAACAGCTGCTCCCGCGCGCGTCCGATGCCAGGTGGCGTGCTCACCTGAGCTGCCGGGAGCGGGGGCGCAGGTGGCGTGTCCACCTGAGCTGTCTAGAGCGGGGGCGCGGGAGCATCGAGATCCAGCCCCTGAATTTCGCTCTCCTCAATGTTCTCAGCGTCTTGCAGGGGAAGGCGCGGAGACATCACAAAAAAAACACACGTCTACCACTTTGCGCGGACTCGATGAGACTGAATTCAATGACGGTTGCAGAACGGAGAAGTCGCCAGAAAAAAATATAATGACGGTGTATAAAAATATAATGATAGTCGCAATATACGTCTCGCACTACAAAGGCGAGCGCCGACGTCCGCTAGAACATCGGCGCTTCGTTCCTATGTTACGGTATGCGATATTTGTTTGTAAACTCAAGCAGCCGGAGTTCTGGCGGACGTCGCATATACGGCTCAAATGGAAATGCGTGCGAAGAAATTATAGTATGATTTATACTTAAAAATTACTTTTTTATTCTTCTTCTTCTTTTACATATTTTTTTGACACATTGAACCTGTCGGGACATGTTTCGCGGGCGCCGTAAACAAATTTTTTCTAGGAAAAGGGGGTATTATCGCGTAGACTAAACAATTTCACATTATTTTTTACGATGCAGTACGCATAACAAAGGAAGAAATGACGTCTTCGACGATGATCGACCCGATGACGCATCGAACCTGTCGGGACATGTTTTGCGGACGCCGTAAACAAATTTTTTCTAGGAAAAGGGGGTGTTATCGCGTAGACTAAACTATTTTACACTATTTTTTACGACGCAGTACGTAAAACAAAGGAAGAAATGATCTTTCAAGATTCAGATGGAGCGAGAGAGAGAGAGCAAAGGGTATATAACGAGGGATGAAGCGCGTCAAGCCGCAGTAGTATGATTTGAAAGCATATGTGCAGCGATTCTCCGTTCAAACCCTAGGAGAATACAGCGATCTATACCTCAAAACCGATGTCTTGTTATTGGCCGACGTTTTTGAAAATTTCCGCGACAGTTGTATCGCGAGTTATAGACTTGATCCCGCGTACTACTACACTTTACCGGGTTTTACGTGGGACGCAATAGGTGCGCGGCACCGCGAATCGCTCAGTCGCAAAGATGTTCGTCGCTCTCGAGACCTTCGGATATTCGCGATTTTAGCGTCGAACAGCTGCAATTCGTGCCGAAAGCCGTTCTGTTGCAAATGTGCGGCGATCATGTCCACTACGAGTAGGACAAGCTTCCGGAGCATATAAAGGCGGATTTGGAGGTTCAGACCTATCGTCGCTGTGACGAACATTACAATCAACCGTGGCAGCAAACGCACATCGACGGTCCCGCCCCGTTGATTAAGAATTGCGGTGAATGCCAACGAAAAAACAGGTAGAGGCCTGAAGCGATTTAATAAAAAAAATAGTGCGAAATTGATCAAACATGGAACAATCCGAGCAAACCGAACGCAATCTATTGGAGCTGTCCCACCAAGTCACTACCTTGGGTGAATTTTTCACATAGGCGCTGAAATGCGCGGAATTCGTCGAGCAGCTTGAGGCACGCAGTAGTGCCAAACGTTTGCGGCTCTCGATCGGGCATAGGCTCGTTGGTTGCCAGAATCGCGCGACTCGAGGGTGCGAAGATACGATTGGAAAGACATTTTATCCATAGCGGTGGTGATTATGCGGACACCGGTAGCAGTGGCGACACGCGCGCGGCAAAACTTGTTTGGCGAGAGATCGATGCCGCGTTCAAAACGCGTATAATAACCGGCGCGGTAATTAATGCAGACTACATAGAACCGCGACAGTTTTTTGGAAGACGCCGGCAGCGTAGTGCTCGAGCGAGTGCGAGACATTATAAAAACGCATAACTGTGTCAAAGTGAACATCGCGTTCAACGGGGAGTTTGTGGCGGGCCATAAACGTGACAATAAGAGACTGAACACAAAAAACAAAGAACTCTGTCGTACATCGAACTTGCGCGAGTGGTACGAGCGGCATGTTATCGAACCTACATTAGCGTCCCTCGAGGAGTTCCAGGAACGCGACAGTGGGTGGGCATTGTCGCGAATCCTCAATTTGACGGTGAACGTCAACAGGTACAATCCTTTGCGCGCGGAGTGTCACTTGAAATTGCCTCAAGACATTAAAACGACGAGAGCGGTGATCAACGTGCAATCTATGGACAATGCGTGTTTTGCGTGGTCAGTGGTCGCCGCCTTACATCCAGCCGAAAGAAATTCAGAACGGGAATCCTTGTACCCTCATTATACAACAGTATTGAATTTACGAGACATTGAATTTACAATGACGTTGAGTCAAATTAAAAAGTTCGAACGACTCAACGACGTGTCGATCAATGTGTATACCATCGAGGGACAGAAGACGCCAAACGTTCTTCCAATACGGCTTACCAACCGGAAGAGTGATAAACACGTGAATCTGCTGTACGTGCAGGACCCACGAGACGACAATGTGGGACATTTTGCGTGGATCAAGCATCTATCCCGCCTCGTGAGCTCACAATTGAGCAAGCACCATGGTCGGAAATACATTTGCGATCGGTAAGTACCTATACTTCTTTTAATAATATATATATCATTTTATATTTTTTGTATAAAAATTTATAATATTTGTGTTTTTTTTGCAGATGTCTACATTATTTTAGTTCGAGCGACAAGTTGCAGTCTCACACGGCAGACTGCCGAGAGGTAAACAACTGTGCCATCCGTCTACCGAGCAAGGACGACAAGTGGCTTAGCTTCAAGAACCACAGCAGGAAAGAGCGGCTTCCATATGTCGTATACGCCGACTTGGAGTGCGTGCTGAAGAAGACACAACCGGAGACGGAACACGCGTCATACGCCTATCAACATCATCGGGTATGTAGTATAGGATACTACGTACAGTGCTCGTACGACGACTCGTTATCCGCGTATCGATTTCGTCGCGATAATGATTACGTCGCGTGGTTCGCCGAGGAATTCAAAAGATTGGCGCATCGCGTAAAGACTATCTTGTCCGATAATGTTCGCATGGCAGATTTAACGCGAGACGAGTGGGAGACATTTCACAGCGCGGCGCAATGTCACATTTGCGAAAAACCGTTCGCGCCGGATGATAATCGCGTACGCTATCCACCTGACGGTCGTTATAGAAGTCCCGCACATTCGAACTGCAACCTAAATTATAAAGATTCTCACTACATTCCCGTAATTTTCCACAATTTATCGGGCTACGACGCGCATTTTATTATCACGGAGATAGCTGCCGCGTTCGAAGGCTCGATCGATGTACTACCGATAACAAAAGAAAAGTACATCTCATTTACGAAACACGTTAAAGATACCGCCGAAAGATCAGATTCGCGAAGCGACATAAAGTTAAGATTCATCGATTCGTACAAATTTCTTAGCACGAGTCTCGCAAAATTGGCATCCTTCCTCGATAAGGATAAGTTAAAAATTATACGTTCCAAATTTTCCGCGTTATTCGACCATGATTTCGAATTATTGACGCGAAAAGGTGTCTTTCCATACGAATACGTGGGTTGCATCGAAAAGTTGGAGGACTTGTGTTTACCGCCGCGCGATTCATTTTATAGTTCCTTGACCGGTGACACCGTATCCGAGAGGGATTACGCGCACGCCGCGAACGTTTGGCAGCGATTCTCCGTTCGAACCCTAGGCGAATACAGCGATCTATACCTCAAAACCGATGTTTTGCTTTTGGCCGACGTTTTTGAAGATTTCCGCGACAGTTGTATCGCGAGTTATGGACTTAATCCCGCGTACTACTACACTTTACCGGGTTTTACGTGGGACGCCATGTTGAAACATACGCGTGTTAATTTCGAACTGCTCACCGACATTGATATGGTCATGTTTATCGAACGCGGTATTCGCGGTGGCTTGAGTCAATGTTCAAACAGATACGCGCGGGCCAACAACAAGTACATGCAGTCGTACGATCCATCGAAACCGTTGTCGTACCTGATGTATTTCGATGTAAACAACTTGTACGGCTGGGCGATGTGTCAGCCACTGCCCTACGCAGATTTTCGATAGGTCGAAGACGTTTCGAATTTCGACTTTAGCGCGATCGCTTCGGATTCGCCCACGGGTTATATTCTCGAGGTCGATCTAGAGTATCCGCAGAATAAACATGACGCGCACGCTGACCTACCGTTCTGTCCGACGCGCGATAAACCGCCCGGCAAACGGCAGGACAAACTTCTCGCCACGCTGTACGATAAGAAGCGTTATGTCATCCATTATCGCAACCTGCAGCAGTGCACGCACCACGGCCTTCGCGTCACAAAAATACATCGCGTATTGCAATTCGCTCAATCTGCGTGGCTCCGCGCTTACATCGAACTCAATACAAAATTTAGAACACTGGCCAAAAATGAGTTTGAAAAAAATTTATATAAATTGATAAATAACGCGGTTTTCGGGAAAACAATGGAAAATGTACGCAATTACGTCGACGTAAAATTACTGACAAAGTGGAACGGACGATATGGTGCGGAGGCAATGATCGCGCGACCAAATTTCCACAGCAGGAGCGTGTTTTCGGAAAATCTGGTAGCCGTTGAACTGCGCAAACTCGAGGTGAAATTCGACAAACCGATCTACGTCGGCATGTGCATCCCCGACATGTCGAAGGTGTGCCTATACGAATTTCACCACGAGTACATGTCTCCCCTGTACCGCGACATGTGTAGAATTATGTACACCGACAGTCTGATTTATCATATCGAGTGCGACGATGCGTACGAGAACATGAAACGTGATATAGCCAGGTTCGACACGAGTGATTACGCGTATGGTATGTCTCTCGTCAATAAAAAAGTGCCGGGCCTGATGAAGGACGAAAACAACGGTGCCATTATGACCGAATTCGTTGGACTTAGGGCGAAAATGTACGCCTTGCGAGTTGATGGTAAAAAAGGCACTAAAAAAGCGAAAGGTGTTAAAAACAACGTCATCGCGGGTACCATTACGTTCGACGACTACACGCGGTGTCTGAACGATGAGATCGAAATGACTTGACCGCAGTTATGCATAAGATCGAAATTGCACAAAGTGTACACTATCCGTAAGACGAAAATCGCTCTGAGTCCGTACGACGATAAGCGATATATCGTACCGGATTCGACCGATACGTTACCGTGGGGACATTATCGAATACCTTTATAACATAATGTATATACGTATGTATGTATGTATGTAGTATAACGTAATGTAATGTGATCTAACTGCTGCAAAAGAATCTTTAAGATTGTGACAAAACTATATATACGTGAAACTTTTTATTTTTCTTCGCTTCACATTAAAAACGGGACAATGAAAGAAAAAATATAATGTGGGGGTCCGATTCCGAGGACAGCTTCAATAGATCGCGTTCGGTTTGCTCGGATTGTTCCATGTTTGATCAATTTCGCACTATTAAACGGGACAATGGAAGACAAAAATTTAATGTGGGCGTCCGATTCCGATGATGATGACTCGCTGCAAAACAGAGCGACTCCATCGCCGAACTTATATAGTGATAGAGCGGGGGAGCAGAATCGCTGGAATCAGGCGTTGAAGGAGGACGGTAGCTGGAATCTGACGACGTACCCTCTGCGAAGAGGGATCGGAAATCCATGTGTGCGGGAAGAACTGTGGATACGAACAATGATAGCTTTCGGTAGCAGATCGAAACGGTATATGAGTGGAGTTCCATATAAAATTTCAAAGAGATGTCGTAACATGAGCGCTGATGACGTAGACGCGTTTTGCGATAAACTCAAGGAACGGTGGGATAGGATTAACTTCACAGTATCTAGGAACAGTGATGGTGATTACGCCATATGGGATAAAACTGCCAAGTGCCTGCGTGAAATGAGTGATAGCGAGTTTGATATCGATGAAAAGGAACAGTGAAGATTAATGTATGCAATGTATGCAATGTATGCAACATATGTAATATAATATACGTATGTATGTATGTATGTATGTACGTATGTATGTATGTAATTAATCACACATTTTTTGTATTTTATATTTCAAATATTTTTTATTATATAATTTTTACAAAAGTTTTCTATTTACTATTTCCTTAAATATTTTCTTTCTAAAACGCGGCAGGTCGTCCTGAGTAAATGTAATTTTTTTTATTTGCGCAGACATACTCGGCAAACATACAAGAGAACACGCCACAATCGCTACCGTTCATCTGTTGTGGAATGTTCTTGGCGGACTGAAATTTCCAATCACTCATATCGTAAGGGTGTTTTTTCTTGTCCAGACTCTCCTCCTGTACATATTGTTTTAGCGCCGCTAGACATTTCGGATTATCGCCACCCATATTATCATAATATACAATCGATTTATCGCGGAAATCTACTATCGCTATACACCAGTGACCGTTCAGATGTATAAGGATAATTATAAGATCCTGTGCGAATATGTCAACTTTCCTGGTCCATCGCTTCAGAGACGAGTGACCGCTCGACAGAAGTTTCGGATAAAAGAACGTGTTCATTGCATGTACTTTTAGATACGTGTCGGAAGATGTGCCTCTAGCGATCAACAGATTCATGTAGAAGTTTATTACTTCATCGTTCAGCCAATTTAAGTCGGCCAGCGTGAAGAGATCCTTCCCCGTGAGCCTCAGACCGAAACCTTCCACCGCCTCCATACTGCGGAAACCTTTGGTATAAAAAAATTATGGTGTCACAAAATTATGTCACATCACACTCCATTATTTTTAATATTAATTTTAACATTTACCAGAGTCTCGATCGCTGCACACAAATGAATCACTTCACAGAGTCTCTTTTACAGAGCACTTGCACGTGATAATGTTCAACCATAAAATAATGAAGAAACCGCAATACTTTTCGACCGATGTATCGCTGCACATATGCTTTCAAATCATACTACTGCGGCTTGACGCGCTTCATACCTCGTTATATACCCTTTGCTTTCTCTCTCGCTCCAACTAAATCTTGAAAGGTAATTTCTTTCTTTGTTTTGCATTTCTTCCTTTGTCTTGCGTACTGCGTTGTAAAAAAATAGTGCAAAATAGATACGTCTACGCAATAACCGCCCCCTTCTCCAAGAAAAAAAATTTGTTTATGGCGCCTTGATAAACACGAAACCCACAATAGTCCTCGAGTGGATAACGTATTGTATTAGAAAGGATATTAATAAAGATATCGTACATGTATTTCATATTTCAAACACTTTACATGTATATTTTTTTTATGTTAAGAATAAAATACAGTTTGCACGAATTAAATAACATTGTCCTTGTGTATCCAAGAGTTGTGCGATCCATCGAATCCCAGCCATTTCATGTAAACCTCGTCGCCCCTCCTGCGCAGTACTTTCTCCACGAGATACACATCCGGATAAGTCGCGCGATGCAACTCTTGCTCGTAGAACGCTCCAGCGACGGATTTTCCACGATAGTCCTCGAGTAGATAGGTTACGGGATTGGTACACTGCACTTTAACGATCTTAAACACCCCGGTGGTCCAATTCGGCGTGTAACCCTTCTCGAAAATTGTCTTGTATTTGCTGACGCGTACCGAGTCGCCCGCTTTAAACTTTGCCGGACCCGCGATCTTTATCGCGCTGTACACCGTAGCCAAGAGTCTTTCGGCGATCGCGGGGGTAACGTCGATGGGTCGCATGCCGATCGTTTGATGCTTGCGCACGTTGTAATCCGACACGAGTCGCGATAACGCGTCGACCCACTTGTAATTTCGACCGATGCCTTCATCACCGAATACGTGGAATAATGATTAATGCCGTGTTTTCTCACGAGACGTTGCACGTCGGTATTGTAAAATTCCTTCCCCATATCGGTTTGTAGGTTACTAGGGCACCTCCCGCTATCTCGAATTATCTCAGCGATAGCGTCAGCTGTCTCGCTGCCGCCTTTACCCTTGAGCGGCACGGCCCACGCGTGCTTGCTCAGCACATCGATGACGGTTTTTTTTAAAATAAATTGTGGCTCTCAAGCATAGCAGCTTAAATACGGCCAGGTCTAACTGTTCAGGAGTGCGGTAGTCAAGCCCAGTGAGGTGGCAGCACCTCCTGGACGATCGTGCGGATCGTTTCGAATAGCGATGGCACGTGATGCTAGCATGCTCCGGCCTTCGCCTTGCCGATATCGCCGGCATTCCGGCAGTTACTCTCTTGCTTTCGTGAACAAATGGCAGTCTAAATTCTAACGCTCGCGTAATCATTTATTCTGTCGGGCACTCAGTAAGGATAAACCTCATCTTTGAGGCCAATGGACCTCATTAAGATTGTTACGCGGATTAATTAAACTGAGGTCCAGTGTCTCGTTGGTTAATCTGGTGAAACGTCTCATTTTCTAAAGCCACGTGGCTGCTGATTGTAATCGGAACGATTCAACGGCCTCACGTTGTACTCTACGCAAGTAAATCAGTTTAGCACGGTACTCATCGTTATTGTATAAACCGCTCACGCTCAGTTAATTAGTACTTAACGCAGTGTATATAGTGTATATAGTGATTTACAACTCTGTGAAAGAAATAAATCCTGAAACTCAGTGCCGATCTGTTCATTTCAATTACCCCGTTGTATGATCTACTCATCCGTGTGTTAGCATTCTATCAGCCAAGCTCATTCTCAAACATTTGGTCCTTCGAGCCGGATACAACGGGGATTGAAAGGAGTGAAAATTCAGTGACTCTCGGTTAATCGCGGTACGCAGTGTCGGTGCGCGCCGCCATTTCACGGTTCTCGAACGATCCTTCACGCTCAACATGTCAGAAAAAGATGTCAACAAACCCATGGATTCCGGACGTAGCACTCCGACACAAACACTCAAGGTACCATCACAAACTAAGACTAGTGAGCAAACAGAACCGTCAAGGACGTCTCAACGTACAAAATCCCCAGCTCGCCTTTCAGCAGAGCTCTACTTAAAATGCAGAACCCAGATGTGTCGAGTGGAATCAATTCGGAAGCTTGTGGAATCTATCCCTGATTCAGCAACGGAGACTTCTCTTGGAAGAGTGACGGCTCAAATTACTCAACTGGAGGAGCTGCACAAAGCGTTCCTCAAGGAACATACCTACTTTGAAGTAGCATGGCCGGAATCATTCTTGGACCATGAATACTTCAGCAACAATGTGCACTTTAACGAGACACTTCTGGTTTGTTCAGGCAGAGAGACGCTGACGCAATTCAAGCATGAACTCACTGAACCACTCCTCACGCAAAATTTGACTACTCAATTGAATCGCCCTGCTCATCCGAGGCTGCCAGAAATCTCACTACCAAGTTTTGATGGCAGCTACACAGCGTGGCCACAATTCAAGGAGCTCTTTTCGTCCGTAATCATGGACAGTTCACGATTAACTAATGTCGAGAAGTTACATTATTTGAGATCGTCCTTGAAGGGCTCACCGGCCCAGCTCATACAAAATCTTTCGATGACAGGAGATTCATTAATGCCATCTTGGGAACTACTTATCGGGCGCTATGAAAATAAACGCCTTATAATACAAGCACATCTCGATCAGCTGTCCAGCATCAGAACGCCCGCTCACAAAAACGCGTCATCCCTGACGAAGCTCATCAGTACGGTGACCGAAGCAACCAACGCCTTACAGTCGTTAGGCATCTCAGAACAGCTGGGAAATTGTATGTTAGTGCATCACGTATCAAGATTCCTGGACAGTGACACAAGAGAAGCATGGGAAACCTCACTCGGTGCTTCTCAAGAATTTCCCAAGTTTGAGCTACTCATGGAGTTTCTCACTGCCAAGGCAAGGGCACTGGAAAGAGTGGAGGCCGCTAATGCTCAGTCAAAGCCAACTCAACGAAAGGCAACTGCTCACCACGCGTCCTCAAAACCAACCACGCCGTCCTCATCAGCCAATCAGTCCAAGCCGGCACCCTATGCTTGTGACATGTGCAACGCCAATCACTTCATAGTGACCTGTGAAAAGTTCCGGCAACTCACGCCTGCACAACGAAAGGGAATTGCAGAAACAAAACGCCTCTGCTATAATTGTCTTGGCAGACACAACGCTCGTGCATGCAGATCAACTCAAGGGTGCAAAACATGTTCTGCTCGACATCACACCATGCTTCACTCAACTTCATCGACACCGACACAGCCGACCACCTCACCCTCTCAGCAAGTAGCGGCTACTTCAACCTCATCACCCTCAACAACATGCTGAGGCGATGTTGCAATCGTCAACCAGGCAACTCAGTGCTCAAGGCTCGTCACTCAGCTCTCACTCAAGCGACAACATTCGTCAGTTTCGATCACTGGAATTGGTGGCAACCAAACAACTCAAACCAAGGGAGTGGTTGACCTCAGTCTGCATTCAACTCACTCTCACGCAGCTGTCACCGTCCGTGCTCACATACTCAAGACACTGACAACGATTCTGCCAACATTTGAATCCCCTCAACAAGATTGGCCTCATCTTCAACATCTAAAACTGGCGGATCCGGAATTTCTCAAACCAAGAGAAATTGATCTTATCATTGGAGCTGACTCGTATGGACAAGTCATCAAACCTAACCTTAAGAAATGCACGTCAGACTCACCAGTTGCTCAATTATCCATATTTGGTTGGCTCGTTCTTGGTCCAGTTCGGTCCACAATCCCTACTCACACAAGGACGGCACATCATACCAAGGTACTCCAGCAGGACACCAACCTAGAAGAACTGTTAACGAAATTCTGGATTCAGGAGGAGCCTCCAACGACAACCACAGCTTCACTCACCACAGACGAACAGGAGTGCGAGACTCACTTCAGGACTATTCATTCACGGGACTCTACTGGTCGATACATCGTCCGCATTCCATTCAAGTTGTCAACTAGTATCTTAGGAAACTCATATGAGGCAGCACGTAGAAGTCTACAGGGAACTCTCAAAAGGTTCAAACGAGATAGTGAACTTCAGAAACTTTACACCCAGTTTATGCAAGAGTATGAACAACTCGATCACATGGCTAAAATCCCATCAAATACATCAAGAAGTTCAACTCATTATTATTTGCCTCATCATGGAGTACTCAAACCTGACAGTGAAACTACGAAGCTGAGAGTAGTGTTCAACGGGTCTTGTGCCACTTCTACGGGCTTCTCGCTAAATGACACCATGTACACCGGAGCAAACCTGTTGCTCAACATCTTTGATGTACTCATCTGGATCCGACAGCACCGATACCTATTTTCTACTGACATCACCAAGATGTACCGTCAAATCAAAGTGCATCCATCCGATTGGGATTTGCAACGCATCATCTGGATAGACGAGCTATACAACGAAGTACTGTACTACCTCACCACTGTCACCTATGGAACGAAAGCTGCCCCATTCCTTGCAGTGAGAACTCTTCTCCAACTGGCTAAGGATGAAGGCCACAGGTTTCCCCTCGCATTGCCGCCAATCGAGCGTGGGAGATGTGTGGACGACATGTTCGGTGGATCAGACACAATCAAACATCTCATCAAAATAGCTCATCAACTCAGAGATCTGTGTAATGCGGGCGGATTTCCTCTAGCAAAGTGGCACTCCAATCATCCTGAACTCCTAAAGGCAATCTCATCGAAAACAGTCGCTCACTCTTCAGTCTCACTTGACGATTGCAACACAAAACTACTCGGTCTCAAATGGTCGCCTCAGGAAGATACATTTTCTGTCTCAACCATGTTACCAGCTCACCAGGGTCAATTCACAAAACGCCTCATATTGTCTGAAGTGGCCCAGATATTTGATCCACTAGGTTTTCTCTCACCAGTAGTGATCAAAGCAAAGATGCTTCTTCAAGAACTTTGGCTTCACAAACTCAACTGGGATGATCCACTACCATTCCAGGTCGTCTCACGTTGGCTCAACATCAGAAAGGATCTCACCAGCCTGGCCAGGCTCTCAATTCCTCGTTGGTTCAACACAACCAGCAGCTCAATAGTGGACCTTCATGGCTTTTCTGATGCATCTCAATTCGCCATGGCTGCCGTGATTTACTTGACGGCATATACACCATCCACAGGTACTCAATCGACATTTATCTGCTCAAAAACAAAGGTCGCGCCGCTGAAGCGACTAACCATCCCGAGGTTAGAGCTCACGGCAGCTCTCCTATTGGCAAAACTCATGAAGCATGTCCTAGCCACACTCACAATGGACATCAGGGACAAATACCTGTGGACAGATTCTCAAGCAACGCTCGCGTGGATCAAAACTCATGCGTCTCGCTGGAAAGACTACGTACGCAACAGGGTGTCTCAAATTCAGGAACTCACTGAAGGAGCTCATTGGAAATACGTGCCAAGCGCAGCCAATCCAGCTGACTGTGCTTCAAGAGGCGTCACAATGGCTCAACTTGAAACCCATGCACTTTGGTGGACGGGACCACCTTGGATCTTAGCCTCTGAAACCTCATGGCCCACCCAACCTACTCAATTCGACGGGCAATGCACATTCGAGTCTCGTCCAGGAACCTCGCTTTTCACGACTCAATCAGCTCAAGAATATCATTGGGATCTCATCTATAGGTACTCAACCCTCAATAAATTACTCAGAATCACAGCTCTTTGTTTCAGATTTTGCTCACGGTTACAACGCAAGCTCAACTCATCACCAGCTAGTCTCATTACCCTGGCTGACATGGAAAGGGCACGAACTTTCTGGATCAATGCCACTCAAGCTGCCTTTTTCACTCACGAACTCAAGGTGTTACATTCCAACTCTCTGTTGCCAACATCTCACCCATTTAGTCGCCTCACAGCGTTCATCGACAATCAGGGCACTATTAGAGTGGGTGGTCGTCTCAATAACGCTGCACTCACGTACGAAGGTAAACACCAAGCAATTTTGCCTCGTGATTCAAAGTTATCTGAACTCATTATAGATCAAGCGCACAGATCTACCATGCATGGAGGCACTCAGCTCACGTTGGCTCATATCAGACAACTTTACTGGATAGTTGGTGGACGAGCTCCTGTCAAATCCCACATCTTGCGGTGTGTGGTGTGTGCTCGGCAAAGGGGGATCCGTGCTCATCAATTGATGGGCCAACTACCTCTGACCCGAGTCACACCCTCACGTGCATTCGCTCACACTGGACTTGATTATGCAGGGCCAATCATCCTTAAGACTACCAAGGGAAGAGGAGCAAAAACCTACAAAGCATGGATTTGTGTCTTTGTGTGTCTCACTACATCAGCCGTACATCTAGAGGTCGTCTCCGATTACTCAACGGAAGGGTTCATCTCAACGTATAGACGATTCACTTCGAGAAGGGGAGTGCCTGCCTCCTTGACCTCAGACTGCGGAACAAACTTTATTGGAGCCGACAGGGAGCTTCGGAAGTTATTCACTCAATATACTCAAGAAAATCAACTCATCACGGCAATGCTCACAGAAAATAGAACTCAGTGGAGTTTCAACCCACCTGCTGCCCCGCATATGGGAGGAAAGTGGGAAGCTGCAGTGAAATCCATTAAATTCCATATAAGGCGCACTGTGGGTGAAACGCGGCTCACCTTTGAGGAGTCAATGACGCTGCTCACGCAAATCGAGGCTATACTCAACTCAAGACCTCTGGAGCCTCTCAGCGACGACCCGGAAGATATCTCAGCCCTCACACCAGGACATTTTCTCATTGGAACAGCCCTCACTGCCATACCAGAACCTTCACTTATTGATCTCTCTACTTCTAGGTTGTCAAGATGGCAATTCATTCAACAGAAGGTTCAGCAATTTTGGTCTCAATGGTCAGCTCACTACCTACAACGACAGCAGGCAATCTCAAAATGGCATCATCCTTCAAATCTCATTAAGCCAGGCTCATTAGTCTTGCTCACCGATGAGAGATTTCCTCCCTGCAAGTGGCCTCTTGCCCGTGTCCTAACATTAATGCCGGGCAAGGATGGCCTCACTAGGGTGGTACAGCTGAAAACCGCTACCACTACACTCACCAGGCCCATCACCAAGCTTGCTGTGCTGCCAGTGTATCATCCTGAGTAACTTATTAAAGATCACTCAAGGGACATCATCAACTCGGTTGCTGATGGCGGGCAGAAATGTTCAGGAGTGCGGTAGTCAAGCCCAGTGAGGTGGCAGCACCTCCTGGACGATCGTGCGGATCGTTTCGAATAGCGATGGCACGTGATGCTAGCATGCTCCGGCCTTCGCCTTGCCGATATCGCCGGCATTCCGGCAGTTACTCTCTTGCTTTCGTGAACAAATGGCAGTCTAAATTCTAACGCTCGCGTAATCATTTATTCTGTCGGGCACTCAGTAAGGATAAACCTCATCTTTGAGGCCAATGGACCTCATTAAGATTGTTACGCGGATTAATTAAACTGAGGTCCAGTGTCTCGTTGGTTAATCTGGTGAAACGTCTCATTTTCTAAAGCCACGTGGCTGCTGATTGTAATCGGAACGATTCAACGGCCTCACGTTGTACTCTACGCAAGTAAATCAGTTTAGCACGGTACTCATCGTTATTGTATAAACCGCTCACGCTCAGTTAATTAGTACTTAACGCAGTGTATATAGTGTATATAGTGATTTACAACTCTGTGAAAGAAATAAATCCTGAAACTCAGTGCCGATCTGTTCATTTCAATTACCCCGTTGTATGATCTACTCATCCGTGTGTTAGCATTCTATCAGCCAAGCTCATTCTCAAACACTAACCAATAGTCTCTGGGCCACGGATGGCGCTCACAAGTTCCTAAATCACGGATGGCGCACACATTATTTGAAACCGCCATGCGGCGTTAATACGAATGTTTTTTTAATCATAAATGGGTCCATGCACGTTCATGAAGTGATTGTTGTCGCGTAGATCCCCCCCGCGGGTGGAGGATTACAGTTGAATGTCCATGGATTTACAGGTGGCTAGAAAAATGCGGATAAGTTTTGGAGTAGGAGAGCGTATAAGAGAATATATATCTTGCGGAGCATGAGGGAAAGAATAATTAATATAGTCAATTAGTCCAGATGCCTTATTCGAATATAGTTGACAATTGTAAATTATATGATTAATGTCCTGTGTGGGGTCGCCGCAAGGGCAGGCACTGGAATTTACAATATTTTTTTTAAATAGACTATCATTTAAGTTGTAATGCCCGCTGCGCAACCGGTTCAATAGCACAATTTCTTGGCTGTTTAATGGTTTTTTATGGAACCAAGGGCAACTGCTATCAGAATGATATAGGCTGTAGTAGCGTATTCCTTCTTGTTTTCCCTGATTAAATAAGTATGATTCAAAACGCTTTCTTAGAAAAGCTTTAGATACCGTATAAAAATCGCAGTGGGGAACCCTAAACTCAGGCCGGAAGCCGGCTTTCATCGCCCTTTTTGCTGCCTTGTTCGCCATTTCATTCCCAATTATCCCCTTATGTGAGGGGATCCAAGCAAAATGTAACGCAATACCTTTATTTAATATCTGACAGACTTTTTCTCTGATCCGGGGAATAATATAGTTTTGTTGATTCGGTCTGTATGAGAAAATGTTTTCTAATACGCTCTTGGCGTCAGAAAAAATTACTACTTTATTATATTTAAATTGTAAGATCCACGTTAAAGACTGGAAGATGGCCCAAGCTTCCGCCGAGAAAACGGTTGTTTCTGGGGGCAATTTATGCATTATATTGATTTTGAGTTCGGGTGAGTGGATGCCTGCTCCAACAGGTTTCCCCGGATTACCTTTAGATCCGTCAGTATAAAAGGTAGTTGCATGTTTCCTTAAGTCTTCGGTATATTCCATAAAAATCGCGTTGAGGTTAACAATGTCAGGGGGAAAATCAAAAGTTTTATATTGAATATGATAAATGAGCGATTCGTAACTGTGGTTAAAGACCAGTAAAGTTACTGAACTATATATTCTATGAAGTTTACCTAGGACAGCTGAGTATGACTTATAAGAAGGGATTGTGTTGACAGTGATGTCATGGTTATGCCGACGTCTAGTTTGCTCGCACACTTCATCAAGACTGGCAGTGACCGGACTGAACTTTTGAGCAATATTTTTAAGTACTAGCTTAAGCGTAAGGTACCTGAACCTGAGTTGTAGTGGCGGCTCTTTGGCCTCATCTAGAAGGACATTAATAGGAGTTGATTGGCGCTTACTCGGCATATTATGTTGCTGAAATATTGAAATATTCGGAAATGGTGCAGAAATATTTCGTTAACATTTCATTTGTAACTATGCATCTGAAATATTTCAGAAATGTACCTGCATCATGTTTTTTATAATATTGCATTAACAATATTTTTGAAATCTTTCAGAAAGTTGTTTACAATATTTGTAAGTTTCTGTAATATTGCAAAAAGAATGTAGTAGATGTAATATTTCAGAAATATTTCTGAAACATTATAAAAGTAATATTACGTTTGCATTGCACGAATAATATTTCTGTAACATATCAAACGCAACACTGCATTTAAAATATTTCTGAAAAATTTCTGAAAGATTGCGTAGGTAATGAAAAATTGAATTGCAGGCAGTGAATTTCTACAATATTGCAGAAGAAATATTGCAGATGTAATGGTTTAGAAACATTTCTGATACATGATAAAACTATTATTATGTTTACATTGCATGCGTTATATTTTTGAATGTTTCACATATACAACATTGCATTTGTAATATTTCCGAAAAGTTGCTGACAGACTTTAGAACTTATAAAAAATTAAATTTATTATTATATAATTATTGCATTTTATTGCATTTTTTCTCTTTTATTAAGAATTTTCTGATATTCCAAATTTTGTCATATGGCATTTTTAATATAAAATATTTAATAATATTTAATATAAAATAATATTCGACCCTGACTGGCAGAAAAGATTTATTCGTATATCTGTATTGTTAATATTGTTATGCGATAGCTTTATGCTCACCAAAATAAGCAAGTATAAGGAAGAAAGAAGCGTCAGAGTCAGAGGATCACCACTACCCTGTTCGATCATCGATGTCAAGCAACAAGACGCCGGTATAGTACTTGGATGGGTGACCGGCTGAGAGAGCGGACTTCGGACAAATAAAACGCGCGGCGGCTATACGCACATGGCTTAATATATTTTTTTTGTTCCGGTAACAAAATATTTCATTTTTCACATATCAACAAATAGTTTTTGCGTTAGTAACAAAATTTTGTTTGCTAATACAAAACATTTTTCTCAGTGTAAAATGTATTTGAAATATCTCTGAAGTGTTTCTGCAATATTTTGTAGATATATTTCATAAATATTTCAGTAATATTACCGTAATATTGCCAAAATCTTTCAGCAAGGTTGCATTTGAAATAATTGGGAACATTGAAACATTGCAGAAATGCTGTAGAAACGGTCGTGAAATATTTCTGAAATATTGATGAAAGGTGTAATATTTCCAATGGAATTTTGCAGAAATGTTTCTGAAATATTACATGCCGAGTGGGCGGTAACCCAGCGCAATTCTGATGGCCCTGTATTGAACACGTTCCAACTTTTGAAAGATGGTGTAGTTGCCCTGCAACCTGGCATCCATAATATAATCCATGGAACTGCGTATAATACCTTTGTATGCTATCATAAGTTGTTGGGGGGTGAGCACCCCACCATACTCCGGCGAGAGCTGCTATGAAGCTTAATGTCCTTTTGCATTTTCCAATAACGTTATCAAAATGTGCTTTGCCATTAAGCTTTGAGTCCAACAAAATGCCCAAAAATCTTACAACCTCGCAGTAATCGATAAGGTTGCCCGATATGACAACTCGCGGAATAACTAAAGGCATTTTTCTCTTTCGTGAGAATATAACCGCTTGAGACTTGGATGGCGATAGAGTAAGCCCCTTGTTCAGAAGAAACCTTACTATTCTCCGTATTGATTCATTGATAGAACGCACCGCCTCGTCCAAATCTTTGAGGGTCGAATAGATAACTACATCATCTGCGTAAAGTAAAATTTTGCAATCAGCATTAATTAACTTAATGATATCCTTAATATATAAATTAAATAGAGTTGGACTTATAGAATTGATCCCTGGGGGGTGCCTTTACGCGCCCAATAGGGTCCAGTTTTACTCCCTTTTTTAATATAATAAATTATGCGATTTTCTAACAAATTGCTCACGAACTTGCGAAAGTGTGCTGAGATTCCTAACTTTTCTAAGTCTTGTATCAAAAGGTGCGGCAGCACATTGTCAAATGCACCGTCAATGTCTAAAAACGCTGCCACTGTATACGCACCCTGAAGGAATCCAGCTTTAATATGATTGGTTAATGTCACCATACTATCTATACAGGACTTCGCGTTTCGAAAACCAAGTTGCTGGTCCGATAACATACAGCTAGATTCAAGTAGCCATCTGAGCCGGTTATATAGGCATTTTTCTAAAACCTTAAGCGTGCAAGAAAGAAGGAAAATCGGCCTAACACCTCTGCCTCCTGATTTCGGTATAAAAATGACAAGTGACGTACGCCAGTCGTTTGGAAATTCCCCGTTCAGCAAAAAGGCGTTGAAAATGTCTCTGAGTTTCTCCTTATAAAAGATTTCTATGAAATATTTGAACATATAATTTTACTATTATATTTTTATCCATGCCACTTAAAATATGATTTTTATAAACAATTTAGCTCTATAATCAAATTTAGAAATTGTTTTTTTTATTCAATATTTTTTACATAAATTAAAGTTTGTAAAGTATAGTAATGTGTATTATATGAAATTTATATGAAATACAAATATTTAATTAACAAATGTATGGCAGGTTACACAAGCATCGCGTATTGGTGGAAAACATTTGTATGAATTTATGAAACGAAATTTGAACCAAATCTTAAGTAATAAATTGGCAGAAAAATATAGCTGGCTGGGGAAGAAACATAAACAAAAGTTTTGTGATTTAAAATTAAGTGAAATGTTAATTGGTGTTAAGGAGCGTTGTAACCGTGCCGCGAAGCTGACTGCTACGCGCCTGCTGTCAGTCTCGTGGCACAGATTCGATCCGCACGCGGTTGATCGATCACGCCGTCCTGCGTGGTCGATCACGCGTTGACGTGGACCTTTGGAGAGGTGCGCGCATGCCCTCGGAGCGAAAGAGAATGATGGGAGTTAGACTCGATTCGTACACGTTAGCGTCAAGTTCTCTCCGCAACACATCCGCAAATTTTGTGCGTGGTTTCTCCACCGTTGAGCGCGGCATCGCGGTCAAACCCATCGCTGAGTGCGTGCGTGATAGACAATCCGAGCGTGAGAATCGAGCTCAACACGAAATTAGCTCTGGACATCTGTCGTCGCGATCGCCGTCGCAATCTGTCTCGCGACCAAGAGTTCCTTCTGCCCGATTGCCGTCGGAAGAGCATTCCGACGAGGCTCAGAAAGATCTCCGTGTCGCGTGTGCGGCCGACTCAAGATCCGATTGATTCCGGCCACGACAGTGTCCATGCAATAAAACCTGCCAGTGACAATTAATCGCGAGAACGATAGACGATTTCTCATCCGCCGCCCTCCCCCTCGTTTCGCACTCTATCTGAGTGGCTCCGGCATTCATCGCGCTCCGACACATCAAGTCGAGCACGAAACAATTGGTAATATATTGTCTAAATAATTATTTTTTAAATTAGAGGTTTTTACAGTTTTCTTGCCTATTTTTCTATGTTTCTGATTGTCTAACTAAATAATTAATTTTTAAATTAGAAGTTTTTACAGTTTTCTTGCCTATTTTTCTAGGTTTCTGATTGTCGTCAGTTTTTTAGTTGCTTATTTTGTTGCGGCCCCAAATTAATATTACAAAATAGGATTAAGAAACATTGTTATTTAAAGATATGTATTGTAAAGATCTTATTATAAACGAGGCCGTGAAAAGAAATCAAGACCGAGAGACAAAGAGAAATCAAAACAATGAGTTGCGCGATCGGCCTACATCCGATCGGGCAACTCAGCGAAACCGAAGGACGGACGAGCGAACAAAACGGAAGGAGAGAAGCAGACGAGAGGGCAATGTGAGTCGGGAAGCAGAGAGCAGTGACGGGTTTCATACGCGAATAACGATTGTAACGCAGAGTGATAATTAAAAGTTGTCCTTTATTCAAAAAGTGCCATTTATTTCCATCGATGCCGAATTCTCCGTGGACCAAAAAGAACTCAAGTGTCCCTCCGCAAAAAGGGGGCACAACAACTGATGGCAGCGTGAGGGATCCACTGGCAGGAAGACGGGAACGGCAGCTGAAACAGAAAAAGTGAATCGTTAAGGCGGTGCAACATCCTCAACGGAGACACGGCAGCCAGATTCGACAACAGCGGAACACACGGTAGCGGCCGACAAGGGACCAACGTTCAGCGTAACCCGAGACGGCACCGACCTACCTCAACGAAGGCTCACCGACTGATAAAGCGGCACGAGCACCGACCAGCAGCATGCGACTAGCGACCGTAATGTAAGTCGATTAAGCAATTTATGTAAAGCGCAATTACCGTAGATGTCGGAAAGCGATAATCCACCTGCGGAACTAAACCAATCGTGGCTCCATAGCGAGACGTCACGACGAGCGCGTAGAAATAGCCCGTTAAGTCCCGTCCAAACGACCGAAGAAGTCGTAAGCGACAATCGCAAAACCGTGCGTAGAAACTTAGACGCGTACTACTCAAGTGAAAGCGAATCAGAACCGGAATTACATCCTAACATCGTAGTCGAACGCGAATTTCAATTCGACGATTTAGACGCGAGCTTAATAGGGCAAAATAACTGCCCCTAGGAAAATAGACTCCACCCCTCACAGTGTGAGACTCTCAACATCATCAGGTATTTAGCATAGGATACTACGTGCGGTGCTCGTACGACGACTCGTTATCCGCGTATCGATTTCGTCGCGATAAGGATTGCGTCGCGTGGTTCGCCGAGGAACTAAGACGTTTAGCACACGACGTAAAGAACATCTTGTCCGCTAATATACCCATGGCGGATTTCACGCGAGACGAGTGGGAAAAGTTTAACAGCGCAACGCACTGTCACGTGTGCGAAAAACCGTTCGAGCCAGACGACGTGCGAGTACGCGATCACTGTCACTTGACCGGCAATTATCGAGGTCCCGCGCATTCTAATTGTAACTTGAATTATAAAAATTCTCACTTCATCCCAGTAATATTTCATAATTTATCGGGTTATAATTCTCATTTTATAATAAAGACAATAGCTACCGCGTACGAAGGACGTGTAGACTTACTCTCAATTACCAAAGAAAAATACATTTCGTTTACGAAGAACGTTAAAAGCACTAAGGATAAAGACAAAAAAAATTGCATCAAATTAAGATTCATCGACTCGTACAAGTTTCTCACCGCAAGTCTCGAAAAATTAGCATCATATCTCAGCAAGGATAAACTGCAAATATTACAACGCGAATTTTGTGAATTATCCGCAGAAAATTTTGATTTGCTGACGCAAAAAGGTATATTTCCATACGAGTACATTGACTGCGTCGAAAAGTTGGAGGATACGTGTTTACCATCGCGCGACTCGTTTTACAGTTCATTGACAGGTGACACCGTATCCGAGAGCGATTACAAGCACGCCGTTAACGTCTGGCAGTGGTTCTCCGTTCGAACCATGGGCGAATACAGCGATTTATATCTAAAGATCGATGTCTTGTTATTGGCCGACGTGTTTGAAAATTTTCGCGATAGCTGCGTCGCAAGTTATAAACTCGATCCGGCGTATTATTACACTCTACCGGGTTTTACGTGGGACGCTATGTTGAAGCATACGCGTATCAATTTCGAACTGCTCACAGACATTGACATGGTCATGTTTATTGACCGCGGTATACGCGGCGGTTTGAGTCAATGTTCAAACAGATACGCACAAGCCAATAACAGGTATATGCAATCTTACGATCCGTCGATTCCATCGTCGTACCTGATGTATTTCGATGTAAACAACTTGTACGGCTGGGCGATGTGTCAACCATTGCCCTATGCAGATTTTCGATGGGTCGAAGACGTCTCGAATTTCGAGTTTAGCACGATCGCTTTCGATTCGCCCACGGGTTACATTCTCGAAGTCGACCTAGAGTATCCGCAGAATAAACACGACGCGCACGCCGACCTACCGTTCTGTCCGACGCGCAACAAACCGCCCGGCAAACGACAGGAAAAACTTCTAGCTACGCTCTACGATAAGAAGCGTTACGTCATACACTACCGCAACCTACAGCAGTGCACGCGCCACGGCCTTCGCGTCACAAAAATTCATCGCGTATTACAATTCGCTCAATCTCCATGGCTCCGCGAATACATCGAACATAATACAAAATTTAGAACACTGGCCAAAAACGATTTCGAGAAAAATTTGTATAAATTGATGAACAACGCGGTTTTCGGGAAAACTATGGAGAATGTTCAAAATCACGTTAATGTAAAATTATTAACAAAATGGAGCGGTAGATACGGCGCGGAGGCACTGATCTCGAAACCAAATTTTCACAGTAGGAGCGTTTTTTCGGAAAATCTGATAGCCGTCGAACTGCGAAAACTCGAGGTTAAATTTGACAAACCTATTTACGTCGGCATGTGCATTCTCGACATATCGAAAGTCTGTTTGTACGAATTTCATCACGAGTACATGTCTCCCCTGTATGACGACATGTGTAGAATTATGTACACCGATACGGACAGTCTGATATATCACGTAAAGTGCGAGGATGTGTACAAAAACATGAAACGCGATATCGCTAAATTCGACACGAGCGATTACGCGATCGACAACGCGTACGGTATACCGCTCGAGAACAAGAAGGTGCCGGGCTTGATGAAAGACGAAAACAACGGTGCGATCATGACCGAATTCGTCGGGCTTAGAGCAAAGATGTACGCCTTGCGAGTGGACGGTAAGAAAGATACGAAAAAGGCTAAAGGTGTTAAGAGCAACGTCGTAGCCAGGTCGATAACGTTCGACGACTACACGAGGTGTCTGCGCGACGAAATTGAAATGACGCGACAGCAGGCTTGCATAAGGTCCGAACAACACAAGGTGTACACCGTGTCCGAAACGAAAATCGCTCTGAGTCCGTACGACGACAAGCGATACATTATACCCGATTCGACCGATACGTTACCGTGGGGACATTATCAAATACCCCCTCCGAAAACGTAGTGTATTGTATGTATTTAATGTAATAGTATAACGTATGTAGTAGTAGTATAACGTATGTAATAGTATAACGTATGTAGTAGTATAACGTATGTAATAGTATAACGTATGTAATAGTATAACGTATGTAATAGTATAACGTATGTAGTAGTATATGTATGTAATAGTATAACGTATGTAATAGTATAACGTATGTAACGTATGTAACGTATGTATGTCGTACGTATGTATGTCGTACGTATGTATGTCGTATAACATATGAATGTATGAATGTATGTAGTATAACGTAACGTATTGTGAGTATTATATTACAGTATTGGAAAGAATATTAATAAATAAATATATTGCACATGTGTGTATTTCACACACTTTATTTGTATTTCATATATCAAACACTTTACATATGTATTACATATTGCATATTCTTTATGTTAAAAAATAAAAAAGTTTGCACGAATTAAATAACATTTTCCTTATGTATCCATGAGTTGTGCGATCCATCGAATCCTAGCCATTTAACGTAAACCTCGTCGCCCCTCCTGCGCAGTACTTTCTCCACGAGATACACGTCCGGATAAGTCGCGCGATGCAACTCGTGTTCGTAGAACCCTCCAGCGACGGAATTTCCACGATAGTCCTCGAGTAGATAGGTTACGGGATTGGTACGCTGCACTTTAACGATCTTAAACACCTCGGTGGTCCAATTCGGCGTGTAACCCTTTTCGAAAATCGTCTTGTATTTGCTAACGCGTACCAAGTCGCCCGCTTTGAACTTTGCCAGATCTGCGATTTTTATCGCGCTGTATACGGTAGCCAAGAGTTTTTCAGCGATCGCGGGGGTAACGTCGACGGGTCGCATGCCGATGGTTCGATGCTTGCGCGCGTTGTAATCCGATACGAATCGCGGCAAAGCGCCGACCCATTTGTAACTTCCATTGAGCGTAAACATCTTCCACATGTCGTTCTTGAGCGTGCGATTGAATCGCTCGACGACCGACGCCTTCAATACCGAATATGTGGAATAATGATTGATGCCGTGTTTTCTCACGAGACGTTGCACGTCGGTGTTGTAAAATTCCTTCCCTATATCGGTTTGTAGGTTACTAGGGCACCTCCCGCTGCGTCGAATGATCTCAGCGATAGCGTTAGCTGTTTCGCTTCCGCCTTTACCCTTGAGTGGCACGGCCCACGCGTGCTTGCTCAACACATCGATGACGGTAAGTATGTAGTGGTAGCCTCCGTTGAAACGTGAGTACGGACGCATCTCGACGATGTCAGCCTGCCACAGGTCATCGTACCCTCGCACTATGACGTGTCTTCGGGGAAAATTTCTTCTCGCCGGAGGGTGCAGTTCCTCGACGAGTCGTTGCTTCTCCATATTTTTACGTCCGTCGGATTTTAGCGATGTCATGTTTTTGTTGCCGTTTATAACTGCTCGTTAGCCGTTTTTTAGCCGTTCCTGAGTCGTTTATTTCCGTTTGTTAACCATTTATTTCCATTCGTCGTCGTCGTCGTCGACGTTCTTTAACCGTTTGTAGCCTTTCCTGTCTCTGCGTATTTCGCAGCTGTTTCTAAACCGCTCGTAATCGTTTTTAAGCTGTTTTTGAACCGTTCGACAACCGTCCGACAACCGTTCTTGAACCGTTAGACAGCCGTCCGACAACCGTTCTCGAATCGTTCGTTTTCGTTCGTCGCCGTCGTCAATTAACCGTTGCCTCTCTTCACTCGCCGGCTTTTGATAGTCGTTTCTGCTGAACCGTTTGTCCATTGTTGTTCGTTGTCGCGTCTGATTCAACGATAGTCGAATGGCGAAGCTTGTTTATCGTAGTCCGTAACGCTTGCAGATCCTTCTCGAACGCAGTCAGCTTCTCGTCTGATTCTTTTCGTTGATTGCTCAACATTTTAAAGAATTGATCAACGTATAGTTTATTAACCGCGTCATCGTCAGCCTCTGGTTGCGCCACGCGACGAATCTTCCGCGACCTTGCGTCAAAGTCCATAACGGTGCGACACAGAGCGTTATCGCGCACGAAATTTTTCATTAATCCGCTCCATCGATGGTACGGTTCCGCCCCGTCTCTTCCGAGCGATATGCCAAACTTGTTGATCGGCATTTCAATGCTGATTGAATGGTTCACCGACGCATGGTTTAATTTATAATAAGCCCGGCTTCGCGAAGTTCCTCGATGATCGACATGATCTCGTTGTCGTGAGCATTGTTGCCAGCGTGGCGCGAAGCGTCGAGCAATCTGTGACGATCCACCAGCTCGTTGGGGTCGTCCCAGTGCACGTAGTCGATCTTATTGTCGGTTAGCGTCATCGCGCGAGGCATGGATAATCCCTTTCCAGATTTTTTCTTTCTGGATTCGATAGATATCAACGGTGCGATTACATATCTATACTTGTATCCCCTGTTGCCCAGTAATGGAGCGTGCGCATTGTGTTTGCGTTTATGAGCACTCGTCTCCAACAGGATGCTCTTGTACGTTTGCTTATCGTCCTCCGTGTAGATGTCGTCATTGGGATGATTCTTGAAGATCAACTCGTAAAGACCAGGTGTGCCGATATATCGTACGCCGCCGATAATTATGTTATCCGCCTTGTCCACGTCAAAACGTTTGTTGCCGAGCATCATTCCATCGTTGTCGAAATAAACGCCGTACACGTAGTCTATAACCTTTTGATTGTCGTTCAAAGCAGTTTCGATGTACTTTTGGCCCAACGGACCTAAGTGATCTCGCTTTGATTCTTCAAATATTTCTCGACCCTCCGCTGTCTGCAACTGCTTTCGAACGGACGTCTCAAGATTACTTGTGTTCATGCTTTCGAAAACATCATCATCATCATCATCATCATCGCTCGCGAGTGATTCGGAACTTGTACGTTGTACGGTACGCGTCGCCGCGGACGGTGTAGAGGTTATCAGTGCAGGTACATTTAGTGGAGCAACTTTCGATCGTTTCGATTTAAGAAATTTAAGCGGCGTCGATCAGAAGCGATTCGACCAGGAGCTATCTCGTCTCCTCTTTCTCGACATCGCATCCTCCTTCTCCTCCTCCTCTTCGCACTATTGATCGGGTAACGTTTCCATCCCCGCGTCAGCGACGCTTTCCGGCTCCTCCTTCTTCACCGCGATCGAGTTGTCGACGATCTTTTGCAGCGGTCCGATGAGGGGCTTAAAGTGCGTGTCTAACTCAATGTCCTTCTCGATCTTACCGGTCTTCAAAGCGCGAAGTTTCTTGCGAATCGAATCACTCGTTTTCGCAATCTCTTTCCCAATCTTCTCGCGTTCGCAAATATTCTCGCTCCCGTTGATTGCGGCCATCGCGGGGAAAACAAACCAAAGTGTCGATCTCTATAACGCTAACGTTTCACCTTCGACGAGGTATCGGCAACGACTGATCGCTTTTGCGGTATCGCGAACACGTTAAATCCTTTTCTGTATCGGCCGTTCGAAAGCGCGCTGTCCTTGTCTATTACTACGAATCCGTAGTTGCATTGCCAACAATCGTGACACAACGAGCAAAATTCGTCGTACGGCATGTCGGTATTTACGTGATCGTTGTACACGTGTTTCAAATTGGTACCATCCTGTTTGAACAGGATCAGCAAGTTCGCGTTGTCGCGTATCAGATGTTTAGGTATTCTCGCGTACGTCTGACAGAGATAGAAGGAGTCAACGCTCGAGTGCCTCCCCATTGAGAAATACTCTCTCACCGCGTCTTGCTTATCGCACGCCACGTCATCGAAGACAAAGATCGAGTTTGGACGCGCGTCGCTCGGTGGAATGACGTCACTGTTATTGGAGAACGTAAAGTAGCCGATTTCGTCGATCGATGTCAACAAATTCTCCAAATATCGATATTTCGGCTGTTGCAACGATTTCGAGTATACGTACACGTTTTCGAAACGTACGCCGTGCGGACTTTCCAACATGCTTATCAAAACGTTGGTTTTACCGCAATTCGAGGGGCCGCAAATGATCGCGCGTATAGTAGTCGGTAACATCGTACCATGCTTGCGTTTCTCCGCGTTGCCCCCCATCGACCGTAATCTGTCGTCGCAAATGGTCACGCGAATTGCCAACGGTTGTCGCACGAATCTCATTTTTTTCCACACTGCCGACTCTCTGGCTGACTCGAACGCCTATTTATAGGCGAGCGGAACCGCGAATCGCTCAGTAGCAAAGATGTTCGTCCTACTGTCGAGACCTTCCGATATTCGCGGCTTGAGCGCCGAACAGCTGCAATTTGTGCCGAAAGCCGTTCTGTTGCAAACGTGCGGTGATCACGTCCACTGCGTGTGGGACAAGCTTCCGGAACATATAAAGGCGGATTTAGAGGTACAGACCTATCGTCGCTGTTACGAACATTACAATCAACCGTGGCAGCGAACGCACCTCGACGGTCCCGCGCCAATGATAAAGGATTGCGGCGAATGTCAACGAAAAAAATTGGTAGAGGCCTGTTAAATCGCGCGATAAACGCACTTCCGATCGAATTGCATATTCCCGGCTATCAATTTTGTGGCCCGGGCACTCATTTAGAAGAACGATTGGCGAGAGGCGATCAAGGTATTAATCCATTAGACGCGGCGTGTCGCGAGCACGACATAGCTTATTCGCGTAGCAACGATCTCGCCGAGAGACACGCGGCGGACGAGATACTCGCTGCGGAAGCGCGAAAACGCATTACCGCGAAAGATTCGACTCTCGGAGAGAGACCTGCCGCTACAGCCGTCTGGGTGGCCATGAAGGCTAAGACAAAGCTCGGAATGGGCTTGAAAACAAAGAAGACGAAGAAGAAGAAGAAGAGAGTATCGAACAGGCGAATACTTTCGGTGGCAAAACGAGGCGGCGTATTGCCGATTCTACCGTTGTTGGGAGTTCTCAGCTCGTTGGTCGGCGGAGCGGCGAGAGTCGTAAAGGCCGTGAACGATAACAAAGCCGCGCAGCGTCAGCTGGAAGAATTGAAACGTCACAATCGCGCCATGAAAGGTCATGGACTTTATCTCGCTCCGTACAAACGCGGGCAAGGAGTGGCATCGAAGAAGAAAAAAAAAGTCGCGGAGATACTGAAAATTCCCAAGGGCGTAACAACCAACGTACAACTACAAAAACTGGCAAAGCGTATGCACATTCCATATTTTAGAGGTATTTTCATGCGTACTGCCTTACCAACAGAGGGAGTGTGTCGAAACGAGAGTGGTATCGTGAATTTGGATAACGCCGAGGGACCGGGTACTCACTGGGTGGCGTACGCGAAGAGGGGAGATCGAGCCATATATTTCGACAGTTTTGGCAATCTTCGACCGCCGAGGGAATTGGTGCTATATCTAAAGAACAACGTGACGAAGATAGAGTACAATCACATGCCTTTTCAACGATACGATCAGAGCAATTGCGGACAACTGTGTCTACGCTTTCTACAGACGGTTGACGATCAATTTAAAGACGACCGTCGCGCTGTTTGAACTCAGTATTCATTCAAACATGTCGCTGACATTCACGCTCACCGGCAAGAGTAGCGTCCTCGCGGTAAGCTACTTTCCCGCCGTGGACTTGAGCGATGGCGATTACGAGCTCGGCCTGACAAATTTTGAAACCTATTACACGATACCGAACGTGAATTCTTCGAACAATAAATTCTACTTTGACGACAAGGAAATTACCATTCCCGAAGGATCGTACAAATTGCGTGATATAAACACGTATCTAAGACGCGTCATTTTACGGGATCAATCCAATAATGTCGCGAGAAAGCAACACGTCGGCGAAGATGAAGACTATCCGTTGATTATTCGTGCCAACAACAATACGATGAAGAGCGAGATCAAGTGCGCTTTCAGAGTAAACTTTAACAAACCGAACAACATTGGATCGCTGCTGGGATTTTCAACGAATCGCGTGCTGGAGCCGCGACAATGGTACGAATCGGACGTACCGATAAATATCATTAGCGTAAACATCATTCGCGTAGAGTGTAACGTGACCGCGGGCGCGTACAGCAACGACAAGTACGTGCACACGATACACGAGTTTTCACCGAGCGTGCTACCAGGATATAAAATATCGGAAACGCCGGCACAGATCATTTACCTGCCGATCACCGTACGGAGCATTACGGACCTAACGATTCGCGTTGTGGATCAAGACGATCGATTGATTGATTTTCGAGGAGAAGAGATCACCGTCAGATTGCACGTACGACTGCGACAGCGATAACGCGCGCTAGTGTACGGACGACATATGAGATGCTCGTACTGAACTCGGAGCACGCGAGAGATAAGAATATCTTTACGGCAACGGTCGACGATATCATCCGATCATTTGGTGGAGCTAAAAAAGAGACGAGAAAGAAGCTCACCGCATCGAACGTTGAATTTCTACGATCTTTGGGATTCGCGGTGCGAAATATCTGAGGAAGCATGGCCGATATCCTTAACATTGGAGGTGAACCGATCTTTGACGACAGTGTCGTCAAGATTGAAACACACACGTACAATCCGTACGCCAATACGACGTTTGGACACAACGACGAGATAAGAATACCCATACAACAACAAGATTTATACACGTTGCCGTGCGAAAGCTTTCTCTACGTCGAAGGAAGATTGGTGGTAAAGAAAAAGAATAACGAGTCTGTGACAACGCTTGTAACTAATTCCGTGGCGTTCATGTTCGATGAAATTCGATACGAGCTCAACGGCGTGGAGATTGATCGCAGCAGAAACGCTGGAATAACCAGTACTCTCAAGAACTATGTATCGATAACGTACGACAAGGCGGAGATGTTGCGGAATGCTGGATGGGACATTTCATCTACCCGTTCGGAAGGATATTTCAATTTTTGCGTTCCGCTCTACACATTGTTAGGCTTTTGCGAGGATTACAAACGCGTGATTGTTAACGCTCGTCACGAATTAATTTTGATACGAGCGCGTAACGACAACAATTGCATTATAGGAAATCCGGCGACTGAGCCGGAAATCGAATTGTTCAAAGTACAATGGCGAATGCCTCACGTTACGTTAAACGAGGTCAATAAACTGTCCATGTTACGGGCCTTGAGAAGCGGACGATATCTTAGTGTCAGTTTTCGTTCGTGGGATCTGTACGAGTACCCCCTGCTGCAGAACACGACCAAGCATTCGTGGGCCGTCAAGACCGCGACTCAGTTAGAGAAACCGCGATACGTTATCTTTGCGCTGCAGACCGGTCGCAAAAATATCATGGCTCAAAATATTGGCTATTTCAATCACTGTAACTTGACCAATATCAAGCTTTATCTAAACTCTGAATCTTATCCATACGATGACTCAAATCTAGATTTTGAAAAAAATCGATACGCCCTTCTTTATGATATGTATGCGCGTTTTCGTAAAGCTTATTACGGATACGATCGCTACGATACGTTTCTCAATTTGAGTACATTCCTGACGCTTGGACCTTTCGTCATCATCGATTGCTCCCGACAAAACGAGTCCGTCAAGAGCGCCACCGTGGATGTGCGAATAGAATTTGACTGTAAAGAGAACGTGCCTGCAAATACTACCGCCTATTGTCTCATCTTGCATGACCGCGTAATCAAATACTGTCCGTTGTCAAACGTAGTGCGCAAACTCACGTAAATTGTAATGTCGGTAAAAATTTCGATATAAGAGAGACAGATGTATCGCGATGTGATACAGTACGGATCGTTCCTTCGTTGCATCATGATCGCGCCAACGTTCGTCGATCTGCAAGGATTCATCGTCGGGATGAAATTTGTCGTAAAGGAGGTAGCGGTGCTGAGAAACGGGGTTGTTCTGGCGCATCACATCTTTACATGCCCCATGCCGTGGAGTCTCCTTACAAAATTCGACAAGTCATGTGCTTCCTGGTTGATTCGCAATCACCATGGATTACGATGGGAAGACGGAAACGTGCCGTACAGCATGGTGAAACGTTTAATTACATCGGCCGTGCTCGGTGAGCAAGAGGACGACGACGACGACGAGATGCCGACTCTCGTGTACGTCAAGGGATGCCAGAAACGAGAATGGCTGGTGGATCTGCTCGAGAATAAAGCGAGAAAAAACCTGTACATTGAGACTTTGGATGCGGATTACGAAGATGTCGAATCTTTAAATAATCTAGATGTTACCAATACTGTGCGATGTGGAAAACATGTTAAGAATTGCGCATTGCAAAATGTATTAAAAATATTTAACTGGTGGTCGCGACGCCAGAGAGAGATGTAATTTTTTTAAATAAAAAAATATAAATGATTAATTACAATGTTTAATTTCCTTTCCCCTTTAGTTGATAGTGTACAAAATTAAAGAATAAATAGGTATACGTGACGAATTCTAACTCGAGAGCTTCGAGGGAGCTCTCAACATGTTTCGCGGTTGATGTCATGCGGAGAGGGGGTATACGTCTTAATACAGAAAAAAATCCTACCTTAGTCCCCTTTCCTAAATTTCAGAGCTCTGATTGCGCGTTCCAGAAACATTAATTTCCCCCTCCTTCATCATAGTTTTAGAAGTTGCCGCGTATACGCGATTAATTTTATACGATTAGTCTCGTATCGGCTGCTTGTGTCAACGGTCCGCTTCTCATAACCGAGAGAAAGAATGTATTCCGTTGAAGGAAGCAACGGCGGTAACAGTAGCAGTAGACGTATGAATTATTACGTACCGATTCCCGATGTTGAAACTCCAACGTGTGAGAACAAGTAAGTTTTGTTTAATTTATAGAGCTATATATTTTTATATCTTTTTGCGAATTGTATTATTTTGAAAGTAATCTCATTATTTTTTTCTACAGCATCTCGTTGGAGCGTCGCGCGGTTCGTATACTAGGCAGACGATACGCATTGACATCAACAGCTTATAAATATCTGGATATTGGAATCAGCGTGGGACCTGTGTCCTTTGTGGAACTACTTCTCGGTGATAACCGAGGAAATCAAATGGTGTTGGCTCATACGACGTGGACAGCGCTAATTGAAAGACGTGCGGATATCGAACGACTCCTGCAGTCAACCGCACCTTCATCAATGTTGATTCGAGATCTGCGTATAGAACTCGTAAAAATACGTGATGCGAATGTTGTAAAACTTACATTATATAATAATTCCATGTATATGAAATCATCGACCGTACTTTTCTTATTCGAACTAGAACATTGCGTCGAACATGAATATTTCAAGCTGTATCAAAATACAAATGAGGTAAATGTGAAATTTAATCAATTTGTAACCATTTTACGAAGAAATTGTATAACCGATAAATGTGATGCAGCTAGAATCTTGCGCGACGTTTTTGATAAAAATTCGATTATTGATTGCGATACATGATAAATAAATTAATGTTTATATGATAAAAAGTTTATTATCTTCCATTTCTCCCAATTATTTATTATAAAGGAAAGAAACGCGAAGTGGAATGAGAGCGAGAGAGAATACGTGGATAAAAGAAAGAGAAGGCGAACGTAAGAACGCAGGTGATAGAGAACATCCGCGAGGAAGGGATAACGCGAACGAGAAGACGCGCGCGAAGGAGAGATAACGCGAACGGGTGATGGGAGCGAGAGAGAGACTGCGAGCGAGAGAGAGAGAACGCGAACGAGAAGACGGGCTTGATTTTATTACTTTCAGCCCTTTTCGAGAGAAAAGGACCACGGCGTCACGCTAGTTGAGGGTCATAAATTATAGCCGCCTGTCATAGGCGCTCGCTCGCATCTGAGGTGTGAAATGACATCTGTTTATAAATACTATCGGCCGAACATCGACGCGAGGCGGCATTTGTTTATCGAACATGTCCCGACGCGCTCGCCTGATCCCCCTCCCCCCCTTCACTAGGACCCCCTCGCCCTCGAGGCCCTCCCCCCCGCGAACCCTATGCTGGGAACGCAGTTCCCCCCCCCCCCCCCCGCAGACCCCTCGGCCGGACGGCGGCGCTGGAGTTCCCCCCCTCCCGCCCCGCTCCCCCCTCGGAGCACCTGATATAGAAGTCTCACTATCTCCCTACTTACGATCAATCTTCAAAAAGACACGGACAATTTATTTCCCATTTATGATAATATCATCTCAATAATATAAGAATAAGTAATGTTGACAATTATAACCTTTCAGTGTTCGCTAAAAGTTTAAAGTATCGCGTAACTGTGTCAGTCGAACGTTAACTGTCTTCGTGTGAACATGCTCTGTGTCGAAAATCACAATGTTTTATACGACATGTAGACGATTGAGTGGAAATAACCAAAAACTTATTAATCAAACGACCATCGCTGGATATTACACATGTAAATATATTTTTAAAACTATAACTTTTTATTTGATACATATACTTTACATTTCACTCATTTACGGTTGCTTATTACAGTTTATCACGATTTCACACAATGACCTTTTTTTGTAAGAATCTTCATAACGAAAGATGTCTAATGTGATGTGATGACCGTTTTATATTAGCTAATGACTTAACATTCTTCATGTATAATTATGAGATGACTAAAAATTGACCGCGTACCAAATTGTTTATAGATCACTTGAGAAGGACCCAAACCCCGAGGGTCAAAACGTCGTGAAAAAGTATTTATTTCGACAACCTTTGGCAAAAGTAATTAAAAATAATACTTTTGCCACAGGTTGTTGAAATAAATACTTCTTTTGATATTATAATAATATTTATCCCCGTAACCACAAGTATTCTGACAATGAGAGACTCATCTTTTACTCTATCTAGAATTTTCAAAGGAGAGGGTTCTAGATAGAGTAAGATGTCTCATTGTCAGAATTAATCTAAACAATATTGTTGTCTAGTATATATTATGATATTATACTTTAAATGGCAGGTTCTCCATTAATTGCAGTTAGCACTTTCTCGCTTTTCAGGATCGTCGCATGAGTACTCTTAATGTAATGTACTTTCACCAGACTTTGAGTTACCTTAAATAATTATGTACTTCATTAACAAAAAGTTTCGTTGAAATTTGAAACTTATTAAATACAGATTAAATCAAACTTTTTGAAATACCTTCTGCAAACCATAATCTTCTTTAAGTGGTATATGCGAGGAGTACGCAGATTTTAGCAATATTATGGAAGATCTAATAGGCGGCAACGTAGAGGGATCATATTGCCGAATTGCGGATACATTTTTATAAACTCTTGTACTCAGCGTCTTTAAATTTGCGGGTGAGAGTAACGTATTCGTAGCTAAGAATTGTTCGGCGAAAATATTATATCTTTCTTCCCAGGTCTTACATTTCTTCAATTCCATTAGAATCTACCAAATTATATATTTTGTTTTTAATATAAGTTTTACTTTAAAATAAGAAATACTTGAAACAAAAGACTATAAGATTGATACTGATACTACTCCTATAAGAAAGAAAAAAATTGTAATATTTAATTTTGGTACTTAAAATTAAGAAAATAAATAATACTTTTTTACTGCTTCCTGCTGAATAAACTTCCATGATATTGGTTAGAACAACAATCTGAAGGTCTGTTTCATTAGGATTTGATGTAAAATGTTTGTACATCATTTGTATTTGTTCAGGAGCGCCGTCGATGAGAACTAGTCGGCCTATAAAATTCATAGCCTCCAACCTTCTGGTTAACTCAATTGCGATTGTAGATCCAAAAGAGTATCCTACCATTACGAAATCTTTCCCACCTCTCAGTTTTGGTAATATGTACTGAAAAAAAGAGCGAGTGTATCCGATAAATTTTATGCCTCTTAAACAAAAAAATTATTCTTTAATATAATATGAAATTACTAATTGCATACGTTTGTGAGATGATCAGACGTCTCCGATATAATGTTTGTAGCATCGATAGCATCGGTAGTGTTGTTTGTATTATAATGCAATATCGTTACTGAAAATTTAATATTTGATACCAAATGACTGAATACGGTTCCACATCCGTCGACACCTGGTATAAGGAATACTTCGGTCGTAGTTTTTGGTTTTTTAGTCGAGAAATCTAAACAGGCTTCTGAAATAAAGTCTTCGTCTTTTAGAACACCAACTAGAAATTTTATAACGTCTAGCTCAACCGTATCGAATTTCTTCTTGTCTTGCATACTAGCGTCGCTCACATTTGCATTGGACATCCTATTGAGCTTCGCGAAAGTGAGATTTCGTATCTCTGGCGCAGTAAAAAAAATGTCGAATTCTCGTTCCAAAATTTGCTTAATTTCCACGACCATCATGGAGTCCATTCCAAGTTCGGCCAGACATGAATTTTGACTTACAACCTTTATGTCTTTTATGCCTGTATAATATTAAAAATTATTATGATTTGTACTGTAATGATTACTCATAAACTGATTTTAAAAAATATATATGAAGTACGTGCAAAAAGTAAGTTTATGTTGGAGCATACCTAAAATATTAGCGACAGTGTTAACCAAACTGTCAAGCCCGGAAGATCCCGCTTTCTTTTCAGCTACGACCATGCTGCTTACAACCGGTCGGCTTTGAATTAAAAACTTATCGAGCTCGTCGAGGCAGCAAGATATCTTTTGCTGCAAGGTGCCACCGATAATCAGTTCCTTATCGTCCTCCTGCACGTCAGCGACAAGACCCACATCACCCACAGCCCCCCATTGAATCGCTAATCCGGGTAATCCTTCCTCCGCTCTCTTCTCGCACACCCTCTCCATGATAGAGTTGGCCATGCCATAATTAGTCTGTCCAGCGTTTCCTCTGCCACAGGAAACGGAAGAGAACACTACGAAGTGCCGCAGTTGAGGGCAAATCTTCCTAGAAAGCTTGTCCAATATTTGCGTTGCTCGAGCCTTTGATCGGAAGGACTCCGCGAAAGTCTGCGCAGTTTGATTCTTCAGGACGCTGTCTCTCAGCACCACTCCGAGATTGAATATCGCGTCTACCGGTGCTTCCTTTTCGGCAGTTTTCAAGATGTATTCGCAATCCTTAGAATCAGCGACATCGATATTCTTGATGATCAGAACATTTACACCGTACGACTTCCATAGTCGAACTTTCATACGTTGGTACCCGTTTTTCATTCCAGTTCGCGATATCAACACGACGTTCCTGGCGCCCCGAAATATCAGCCAGTCGGTTAACTCCAAACCAAATCCACCAAGACCTCCTAGTATAATATAACTTTTATTTCTGAGACAGTAATAGCGACGATATGCGACAATCGACTTGTCTAAAGGTTTATCCTTTTCCTGGATATTTATAATTATCTATAAAAATATTTATATGTTAAAAATGCACATTTTATGTGAAATAGGTAAGTTCTTAAGACTAGGGGAGACCGGGGCGAAGTTGTCACCGAGGCGGAGTCGTCACTGCAATTCAAAATCTGTATGTTGTGTAAACTCGATATTATTATTAATACTGTAAACGCGGCTTATGGTGCCCATGTGACCAACGGAGTTTAGTGAAGTTATGTGCCATGTTGTGATTCTTATCGAGGCAAACGTGTTTTCGGAGGTCAAAAGTAAAATTTTTTGCGCGTCGAAAATTTGTAATATCTTAAATATTATTGTGTCTCCGAATCTCAAAGTAAGTGATTCTAAAGAGTAATGCATGCTGAACACGAATCCAGTTAAGTTTTTTTTATTTTCATTGATTTCTAATATTTTATGAGCGACCAAACTTGAAACTTGTGTCCGGGACGAAGTCGTCACCAAGCCATATCATGGAGGCTTCCGGCGAAAATCAAAGTCAAAGAAAGCAGCAGTGGTCGGATTCCGGCGAGGACTTGGATAATATGTGCTGCGTGTGCTCAGAGATGACAGAATAGAGCTGACGAGAAACGTGCAAGCGTAGGGCACATAAGTGTGTGCGCTATTCTTGTAATTATTTTCCGCCATCGTGTTTTTAATTAATGTTTCCATTTTTCTATTAAAAAATAATTAATAAAATGTATCCTATCATTTTTCATGATCGAAATTATGAATTTTCATTTAAAATTTAGTCCGAGAATGGAGTGACGACTCCGCCCCGGCAATTTTGACATTTCAATTTTTGCACCTTTGTCGTTTTCACTCTATACCAGTTGAACAAAGCGACATAGACCAAAAATGTCCGTATAAATTTTGTTAGCCAAGGGTTCACTCTTTACAACGGTATACCACATTTTACTAAAATTATTTGTTTTGTTGTTAAAAATCGGCACCGAAAAAATAGTGACGACTTTGCCCCAGTCTCCCCTATTATGAATAATTCTTTATGCTACTATTAATCAATACTAGAGTACCTTTCCCATGTGTTTTCCACTCGCCATGTATCTGAAAGCTTCTTCGATTTCTGTTTTTGAAAAAACTGTTACTTGAATTGGTTTAATGGTTCCATCTTCAAGACCATTGGCTACCATTTTAGACAGCAACGACTTATATTTGTGATCGCCGGTACACATATTATCGAGTAGAATCCCATAAAAGCTAATACCTTTCTGAAACATGGACATATCTAGTGGATTGTTAGAAATGAGATCAAATTTGCCGATCTCCAGAAAACGACCGTTTTTCGCCAAGCAACGAACTGACGCGATTAACTTTTCTTCTGCCAATGAATTTAACACGATGTCGACTCCGTGACCGTTTGTTTCTCGCATTATCATTTGTTCAAAGCTGGTATCTCGCGAATTTCCAATATGTTCATCCAGAATGCTCGGAAACATCTTCTTAATAAATTTCCGTTTGTCGTTCGTGCCCACAGTAGTAAACACCTCACATCCTTCTTTGAGAGCGAGGTGAATAGCTGCTTGTCCAATTCCGCCAGTACCAGAGTGTATAAGTATCTTATTGCCTTTTTTCATTTTCCCATATATGTATAAGGCTAAGTAAACCGTGCTGTAAATGCACGGGACCGTCGCAGCCGCTTCAAATGTCCACGCATCAGGTATCTTCCAACAAAAATCTTTATCTTTCTCAATAACATTTGAGATACAACTAAAAGAATAATCTTAATTTAGTTTCAACTCTATAACATTACGCAACGTACCTAATTATATTTTGGACTATTTTGCTTACTCGGTATCACGGATTCCCATTACACGTTGCCCATTGGTATCGAATCCTACATATTCCAATCCAAGGGGTATATATTGAAATAACCGTCCTCGTGAGATCGCCTGACTAGATGCTAATTTACCAGTCGCGAGCATTACATCTCTGAAATTTAATGATGAGTAAACCACACGTACCAAATCCTCACGACGAGATTCGTCAGATAAACTGTTCTCTATCCAACAAAATGTACTTAGATCACCACAGACCTATAGAAAAACATCTATTTCATAACACATGACATACATAGAACAAAACTTTAAATAGAGAAATATTATAGAAGTATTTAAAAAACAATTTGAAAATATTTAATATTAATGTACATTGATAAAATGTCGATATATTTTGAAAGGATTCCTATGGGTATACCGTTTGGCAGACATGAGCGGTAGGTACAGGTTCGGTTTCCGGTCGTGATAATCGCAAATGTCTGTATGATCCCCAGGTCTTATTAGGTCGCAATACATTAATAAACATATCTTTTTCTAATTGTTGTACATAGAAGGGATCTTGTAGAGAAAACATAGAGGCCTTCTCATCTTGAATAAGCACACCCCTAACAAGCTCTCCGCCTGGTTCTTTTCTCAAACAGTTAACAAAACCTAACAAACCGCACTTGAAATCTCTCTCTCCAACAATTATAATCCTATTGATCTTTTCGAGCTTGTTTTCATCGCTCATAAGTAGCTTTAGCTCTTCCAGCCAATTAAATTTATCGTTATTAATGTAGACAACAATTCTTTTTCCTATCAAGATTTTTTTCTTTAGAAGCACAATTATTTCTTTGTCGGTGCACTTTTCAAGAATAACATTTAATTCGTATTGCTGTAAATATTTTGTGTAGTTAATTATGTCACATTTCTCACGTGACAACAGATAACCATCTTCTCTTAGAAATGGCAAAAGTCGTTCTAACGAAGCTTGTTGTTTGGACAAAAGGTTAAATCCTGCAACTATTAAGGCTTTGTCACCTACAGATGGTTTGTTTAAATCTCCGATTGAAATGTTCTGCGGTAAATCTGCTGAATTAAAACGATTCGGCGATGTTAGTAGAGTGATGTTTGTTTGTATCAAGGGCACATCACCAAAAGCATCAACCAGCAATGAAGAAGAGAGGTATTCTAATGCAACATCATCGACATCTTCCACTAGCTCGATGATTTTTACTTTGATGATTTGATGATCTTCCAGCGCGAGTTGTGCCGATATCCGAATCGCTTCGTTCAAAGAAATCTTAGCGCAATCGTGATGATCAACAAATACGTGTTCTTCGATAACAACATCTTGGGCCAATTTCCGCCGAAAGATCTGAGTGGCTTTAAGGCCTCGAATCTCTATTCCGCCAGCTATAATCGTGTCTAGTTCTTTGTATATTTGTATCGGTAATTCTGTAATAAGACAAAATAATATACGCTTTATATCACAGAGATTTTCTTACGCGATATTTATCAAAACGAAATAACTCAACAAGTGATTGAAGAGCGCTTACTTTTATCCTTGTTTGTTGCATTTTCCATGCGAACCGCGCTGTTCCGTAGCTTTGACGCATGAAGCTTAGGATTGATCACCAATTTCCGAATACTTATCGGAACATACAAATCCCTGGTATCGTATCCAATAATATACATCTGTAACATGGTATCCATAAACGTTACCCAATTTGCTTTCCAAACGATATGTCCTTTGTTGCCTGAAATAGATGCGCTATGTAATCCACGAAACCAGCCACTGTACTGGTAACCGCGCAGTCTCAATTCTTTATAGATATCTCGAGCAGTCATGTGTTCTTCTTCGTCGCTATTCTCCGGTAATAGATCTGTCCGAAACATTTCCTGTTCTGGAATCGATGTCTCGTGCACTGTACCTGTCACCACAACGTTACCTTCTTCGGTTATTTCAAACTTCCCGTCTGTAATATTTTTATGTATTCAATTATTTTACACGCATTTTTATGATCATGCTACTTTAAAGTAAGTCATCTCATAAATACCTTTCTGTATCGCAATTATCAATTTTACAGCATTACTTTTCGTTAAATGAGTAGCGCGAATAAAGTTTACATCTCGGAATATTATCGGTATTGTTGTGAATGTTATTCCTTTCATCATACCGATAGTTTCCCAAACGAGTACAAGATAACCCGTCGCGGGTAACAAATTTCTTCCATCGACTACATGACCGCACATATAATCGTAGTCCTCACTGTTGGGTGAAATTTCGACATATCTTTCTCCGGATTTTATGAACGTTTGTGTTTCAAAGCTCGGTACGTACCAATTTTTGGAATGATCCCACCTAATGTGACATTAAAATGCTTGTTTATATCTACATTATAAAATTATATATATTAATTATATATATATATAGGGAGGAGTGGGAGTGCTCGGATGGACGGGAGGTGAGGAGCGTGAAAGGAGAGATATTGCGAGGGAAGTGAGGAAGGAGGAGTGGAGCAGAGTGGAGGAATGGACGGAGGAGGCGTGGAGGAGGTCGGGAGAATGGAGGAGGTCCCGAGAGGGAGGCGGATGGTGCAGGAGAGCGGAAATACGGAGAGAGGTGTTTAGAGGTTAGGACAGAATAAAGGTAGGGTGAAGGGGAAGGGACGGCAGGGGTGTCGGCCTCTAGATTGCGAACCCTACGGGGATATGCAATAGAGCGGGTTGGCACCACTGCGGGACGTAGAGGAGCAGCACCGAGATTCATTCTGGCGCGTGTGCAAGAGTCGTGGCGGGGGAAGGAGATGGAGCGTGAGAGAGAGAAGGAAGGGACGGGTCCGCATGACAGCGAGGAATGGAAGGATCGAAAGGAAGAATCGATAGTGGGAGGATCGAGGATCGAGATCGAGGGGAGAGTCGATAGAGGAAGGCGAACACGCGGTCGCGGTGGTAGTAAGGGTTAGAGAGCGGTAGAGCGAAGACGAAGTGGAGAGACGGAAAAAGAAGGGAAGTAAGGAAGCAAGTAAGGGAGGGAGAGTAAGAAAGGCTGTGTAGGAGAATGGAGGATACTGGAGAGTAGAATAAGCAGAATATCACGCAGAGGAAGAGTATTGACCGGATGGAATGTAAAGGGAGAATTATATTAGAGAATAAGGAAGCGATGGAGGAGGTTGTTGAGGAGAAAGTTTGGAAGATGTTAAAGAAGGTGAAAGAGGATGGTAAGAGGAAGGATGAGGAGATAGAGGAGCTGAAGGAGGAGGTAAAGAGACTGAATAGAAGGGTGGAAAGAATGGAGCAAAGCGGTGGCAAAAGGAAGAGGGAGGAGAGCGAGGAGAGTAAAGGTAAGTCGGGGAAGAGGAAGTAGTGGGTAGAGGAGGAGGAAGGAAACGACGACGGAAAAAGAAAGAGAAACATAATAATAAGGATCGAGAAGGAGAGGTGGGAAGGCAAGGAATCAAATTGGATGAAAGTGAAGGAGCTGTTTGCGGAAGGTTTGAAGGTGAAGGCAGAGGTAAGAGAGGTAAGTGTAGTAGGACAGAGAGGGGACTGGTTGACGATATTAGTAAAGCTGGGAGATGAGGATGAGAAGTGGCGGGTGCTGGAGGCAAGGAGAAAGGTAGGGAACAGGTTAAGGGTAAAAATAGATGAGGATAGGTCGTGGGAGGTGAGGGACAGAGAGAGAAGGGAGAAAGAAAGGAGATTAGAAAGGAGAATAGAGGCAAGCAGGATGGCAGGGAGGTCTGTGGAGGAGGAGATCACGAGAGAGATGGAGGAGAAGCTCCTGATGGACGCGGACGAGGAGAAGGAGGACAAAAGGAAGGAGCTGTAGGCGAAAGAGAGGAGCCGAGACAGGAAGGAGGGAGGCCAAGGACGTCGAGTCGGAGGAAGCGGAGGAGCACAAAGGGGGGACGGAGGAAACGGGGAGGGAGGGGAAAATGTTTGCTGTATTAGATGAAATGTAAGGTCGCAAAATGGCCAGGCTAAGGGGGTGAAAGTATTGTAAGAGGTTTGGGTACGTTCCTCACAAAAACGCCTTATAGATTGTGAACCCTACGGGGATATACAATAAAGCTTACATACATACATACATACATACATATATATGTATATATCAACGCTTCGCCCAAACCCCTAAACCTAGAAACATGAAATTCAGGGAGTATATTCCTTCCATGACGTAAGCATCCGGTAAGAAGAGAATTTTTAGAAATTTGACCCCTAACGGGATGAAAAGAGGTAAAATGTGTTTTCACGGATTCCTCGACGGGCAACGCCGGACAGCTCAAGCTAGTATATTAAAAACATATACACTATATATATACTGTTCAAAAGTTTGGAAGCATTATCTTTAAAAAAAATAACAGTGGTACCAATGAAATTCTTTACATAAAATCTTTCCTTGGAAAATGATTAGAAACAAATAATACTGTGTTCAATAGACACAACACACAGTAAAAGTTCTTATATAAGACGATTTTCTTTAAAAGTATTGACACCACTATTGTTTTTCTTAATAAAGTCGTGCTTCCAAACTTTTAAACGATAGTGCATATATATTTTTTTTCTTATGTAGGTAATATAATATCTAAATTGCGATATCATATAATATCTTGTACCTTATCGATGGGGAAATCATAGGAGTTCCTCGACTAACAGGAAATTCCACTGGCGGGTATAAATTAGCAACTTTCGGCTGTAAACCACAGTTATAGAGCCTTCCAATTCCTTGTAAAATTATATCGATATTTTGTTCAGTGCGTCGACTCAATACCACATTTATCACTTCTGGACGCAAGGATTCTTTCAGAACGTGCTGCAGAACGGCGTGTGGCGCGATTTCGAGGGTAACTGCGTTACTTTGTATTAGATGCGTTGTTTGTTCAAAAAGAACGGTACTTAATATACTATGTGTATGATAGTCCGCCGATGACAATTTTGATGCTGAAGTGAACCATTCGGTGCGAGGTATGGAAGTGCTGACCCACTTTGGACTCCGTTTCTTCGGATGTGATATTACTTTGTTCAAATTAAGCAAAAGTTGATTTTCCACAGATTCGAGATAAGAACTGTGATACGGTACGTTGCAGTGTATCTCTCTCACGTGAATATTATTAATCTGATAATACAAAAGTACAAATTTAATATATGCAGGTGTGGCAAATTATTGCTTGAATTTAAGAATTCGATATTTGAAGATCATTAAGGTGATGCTGGAGTCGTCTGTTTTATCGATAAAATTACTATTTTCTTTCTACTCATGTAGAATCGTATTAATTTGACGGAATTAAAAATGCTTCTCCATAATTGCAGTACGTACATCAATGATTCAGGGAAACTCCGATTTGATATAGAAACCGAGAAAAAATTACGGAATTACAGATTTCCTTACCTACTTTTATCCTAATATGGCATATCGAGTTACAGCGATCGCTGTCAGCTCATCACAAGATGTGCTTCATATAAAAGATATACCATTGATACGAACGTGAAAACGAGAACGAGTTTCCCTGAATTGCACAACAAGAAAAACATCGATGGACCCTCCAAATCGAGATTAGAAGTCTAATATAAGAGTATAGTGTACATGACGATTCGTGCGTATGTGTGCGTGCAATGTAGATGCTATCCTTGTCTATATCCTTGTCTATACAAGGACAGATATAGGTCAATAACATAGAAAATGGTAATTTTGTCGGTTATACAGACGGCTCCAGCATCACCTTAAGCAAAGTTTTCCATCCACTTATAAGATATGAGAGCTATTCAATACTACCTGTAGTTTTTTCATAAATTTTTGCACGGATTCTGTGGGCCCGCTCACAACGCTGCAATTCTCGCTGTTGCGGCATATTATTTCAATATCCATTGGACACATGTTTTTGAGACATTCGTAATCACAACTGACAATAGCCATAGAGCTACGAATTATTTTTCCTTCAGTACACGCCAAACCAATAAAATATGCTGACAAAATGGCTTGGTCAGTGGTGAGACATCCATCGGCATACGCGCAACCAAGTTCACCAGCAGAGTGACTAATCATGTAATCCGGAATAATTCCTAATAATGTTAGGAGATCTACTAAGCCGATCTACAAATTTATACAAATAATTTTATAGTTGAATTACTTTGAAGAATTTATTTCTAATAAACCAATGAATTGCGATGAGATAAATGTACTTATATACGGTGATAATTCTAATACGATGAATCGACTTAGAAAGAATTTAAATCAATTGCTTTATCAATAAATATAGAATATGTAACACTATTCTATAACTTCGAAGTATAATATTTTACCTGAATAGCGACAATGCCAACAAACGCGTACAACGCGTCTTCGCACACTTTTTCATCTTTCTTTGTCAAAATATCCGTGACACTTATACCATATGGTTTTAAAGTAACGTCGCACATTCTTATCGCATTTGCAAAGACGTGAAATTTTAATAAGTTTTGACCTGATTTTAATTAAAACGTATATTATTATTTAAGTGCTATTGTACTCTGGGAAAAATTTGTATACTGTATAACAGTAATCAAATTATTTGGATATCGTAACCTTAATTTTACGTATTTGGACTAGAAATAACACCGCGTAACTAAAAATCGTAATTAGCTATTCTATCGTATTTCAAAGATTTTTAAGTTATACTAGTCAATTCTCTCAATTAGTTCTGTCGATATTCAGTTATCGCAAAGATAATTTTCACTTAAGGGGCACTAACCAAAATGTTAAAGTGCTTAAGGGGGCATATACGCACTTAGGAGGCCAAAAAATGGTCATTTTTCTGGAATTTTTTTCTGAGAAACTATTGGCGTTATCGGATTGTGGTTTTTTGTTGTTAAAAATATACATTTTAAAGAAAGTTAACAATTTTTTTTATTGAAAAATTTCGCAAAATGACAGAGATATGGCGTCGTAAAAAGACAGCCTGGAAAAAAACGGTACCAGGTGTATCTTCGCCAAAAATCAACAGAAACAAAAAAATAAAATAGAATATTAAAATATATAACAATATCTTTCGCGTATCATAGCCGATTTCAAAAATATTTTTCAATAAAAAAAATTGTTAACTTTCTTCAAAATATATATTTTTAACTACAAAAAACCACAATTCGACAACTCCAATAGTTTCTCAGAAAAAATTCCAGAAAAATGACCATTTTTTTGGCCTCCTAGGTTTATATGCCCCCTTAACTGTGGGTCCAAATCGGTAAAAATTTTTCCCAGAGTAAATGAAGTATCCCTGCTGAAAACGCTCGATTAAAACCATTAGAAAATCCTATTCGGTCTAATAAGATTGAATTGGGTTTTTAAACCTGCATTTTCCAATAAAACATAATTACTCTCATACTTTGTTAAACTGGAACTTATGCCAATAGTATGTATAAATAAGTTTCTATGGTTTTGAATTAGATTCGATAGAAATATTCACATTTTGTCCAATATGTTTTAATATATCTATATTGGTTCCGATTACGCTCAATCGTAAAATAGCAAGATTTTGACGGAATATTGCATACCCATTTCTGGCCATTGCGAGCCTAAAGCAGAAAATATAAACCAAACTGGTCTTTTCGCATTCTCACAATTTTGAATTTCCTTTATTGAATCTGGTTGCAAAGTATTCAATATAGTGAATCCTCTCCATCGGTGGCCGTCTATACTGTCCGCATGGACGTCGTGTATTAAACGAATATATTCTATATTTATCGGATGATTTGCGACCTACGATCAAAAATTTTTTAAAGCAAAAGTATATAATGTGTCAACTCAAAAAGATGTTGAGATTGCTTTTGAAATGTCTACTAACGTCGTTTAAAAACAATTTCACTGATTCTTCAGTGCTCCCAGATAATATTACAAGTCTTGGCAAATCATCAGTCGGCACTCTATTGTTAACTTTTTGTTTCATGTTCCACTTTAATAACGTGTGAGCATTAGATCCCCCGAGACCGAAAGAATTGATACCTATGTAACCGTTTTTAAGTGGCATTAATTCTTCGACAACACGAACAGTTCCATTTATTAAGGCATCTATATCGGTTCGTGGTGATGTATAATTGATATTTGGTGGAACAAAACCGGTTTCGAACGCTATTATTACCTTTAAAAATTAATAACAACTTTGAAATGTAAATATGAATTAATTAATTCGTATATTGACTCATATATATATATATATATATATATATATATATATAGATAAGATAAATAAGTAGAGATATATGCCATCTTCGGTCGAGAGCTAGATTTTTGTAGCTTAATATTATACTTATGTGAATTTATATACTTTTTCCACTTTAACTGACAATGAGTGCCGATTATTTATTGTTCTTGAAACACAAGTTTTTGTTGGGACAGTAAATTCAACATATTTAAATTGATAATCGATTTAACTTGTTGATGCTAATAAGCATCATTTAAATCACTGTAAAGAATGTAGGGTAAACTAGAGGAAAGATGGCCAACCTATATGTTCTTTCAATGTAGTTCGCCATGAAACATCGAATGAACATGGGCTGGTCATCTTTCCTCTATGGCCATCTTACCCAAGTTTACCCTACCTAGAACAAATTCACACAAAAATATTATTAAGCTACAAAAATCCAGCTCAACCAAAGATGGTACATTTTTATTTAACAATAAATAAAAATATATCAAGGTTTTCTTAAATAAAATTAAATAACAATAACAAATTTGGCAGTAAAAGCCAGGCGTGGTACATAATTAGTGCGATATATAATTTATTATAATCTTGACCAATTAAATTAGATTAGCGTACGTTTCTTTAATTCTCGTAATCCTTTCTTCAATTGGGTTATCCTCAGCGCATAACATTAATGAAGTGAAACTTAGCTTACATCGATCGGAATTTAACACAGTCAATCAGTTAAATCAGAGTTTGTAGATAGTTCACTAACTTATATCATCGTCTCTCACAAATAAGTTATAATTAGTAACTATCTACAAACTGTTTTAAATGCTTTATTGCGTTAAATTCCGACCATTCCGATGTAAGCTGAGTTTTAATTCACTAATGACGCTAATCACGCTGAGGTTGACCCAAAGAAAGGATCGAAACGTACGCTAATCTTATTTAGTTGGTCCAGATTATAATAAATTATATAGCGCATTATTTACCGCGCCTAACTCTTATTAGCATCTTTATTTACTTCTGAGAGATATCGGTCACATTTAAGTTTCACTTATCGTACATTATACATATGTATTTCACTATGTTAATTCGAGGGATAACCAAAGGAGGGGGTGTAAAAATCGCCATTTTGACGTAGAACTACGTCTTTGTCGACAGTAAGGAGGGGTATAAGGGGGGGTAAATCTAGGCACAGCCTGCAACGAATGCAACGAAAATATGTCACACTTTGAACGTTTGTATCTTCGAAACTAATAATCGTAGAGTAATCATTGACATCTCATTTTAAAGCTTAAGAAGTCCCATTTATGATAAAACAAGACCGAACTCTCTATTTATAACCGATTTTCTTGAAATGGAATTATTATAAGAGATTTTTCTCGAAAAATATTAAAGGAAAATATACTTTATTATATAGTTTTTGAAAGCTCTCAATGTAAGCTAAATGTTTTCGCAATTTAATAAATAAATAAATGAATGAATAAATGGATGAATGGATTTAATAAATAAATAAATAAATGAATTAATAAATGGGTGAATGGATGAATGGATGAATGGGTGAATGGATTTAATAAATAAATAAATAAATGAATGAATGAATGAATAAATGAATGGATGAATGAATGAATGGATGAATGGGTGAATGGATGAATGGGTGAATGGATGAATGGATTTAATAAATAAATGAATGAATGGATGAATGGATGAATGGATAAATGGATGAATGGATGAATGGATGAATGAATGAATGAATAAATGAATGGATGAATGGATGAATGGATGAATGGGTAAATGGATGAATGGATGAATGGATAAATGGATGAATGGATAAATGGATGAATGGATGAATGGATGAATGAATGAATGAATAAATGAATGGATGAATGGATGAATGGATGAATGGGTGAATGGATGAATGGGTGAATGGATGCCATTGCTATCAATAATGATGAATTCAGCGCTACAGCCCTGTGTGGAACTTGGCCTCTCTTGATCACGAATACTTTAACATGAAATAATGACAGTTGACGTAGTTCTACGTGTTGCTTGCGGCACAGTTGTTACTGTGCCCATTTCTTTTTTTTGCCCTCAACGGGAACCTCTAAAACATGCTTTGTTATCTTATTTAGAGGTTGAAAAAAGAAAGAAATAATTAATATTATTTTTAGCAGGAAACTGCGGGAAATATTTTAGAAGCGATAATGAATGTCTTTAAAATGTGTGTCAAAAATAATCAAAATAGCTGTGTTTGAGCTGTGTTTAACAAACACTACATTTCCATTTAATGAATTCTACACCACAAAATTGTCTAAATTGTCTAATTGTCGAAATTGTCTCATAAGAGACCGATACACCCTGCGGAAGACACCCTTATACTAAAAAAACCTACCCCCGGACCACTTTAAATATTCTGGCTACGCTGAGAACGATTTGTCAGTAGGTATAGAAGGCCGCTTCCACCCCGGGGGCAATGAGGGGGGGTGAGGGAGGGGGGGTATCGGGTTTCGCGGGGGGTGAGGGGAGGGGGAGGGGGCGGGGTATCGGGTTACACAAGGGTATCGGATTTCGCGGGGGGTGAGGGGGAGGGGGGTATCGGGTTACACAAGGGTATCGGGTTTCGCGGGGGTGAGGGGGAGGGGGGTGACCTTGACCTACCACCTGGATGACTCACCGGGATGACTCAACGGGGAGATGACTCACCGGGATGACTCACCGGGGGATGACTCACCGGGATGACTCACCGGGATGACTCACCCGCGTTCGAGTTCGAGTTCGCGGTCGCGCCGCGGGTCCGCGCGGGGGTGGGGGTCCGCGTCGCGCCGCGGGTCCGCGTGGGGGGTCCGCGGGGTCCGGTGCGCGTCGCGCCGCGGGTCCGCGCGGGAATTCGCGGTTGCGCCACGGGGTCCGCGTAGCACTTAATTACACTGATGTGTACGCAGCGATATCCATGTTAATTTAAATACACTTTGTTGATGTAGACACTAACGCGTTTAAATCAATTAGACCTAAATTCACCGTCCTCTAAACGGAGTATGCCATTGTCGTCTCTATCCAAGCTCGCTCGCCAATCAGACGTAAATTCACCGTCCTCTATTCTTTTCAAATATATTTGGCAATAGAAAAACCTCCGGTTCGATTGGCGATCGGGGATTCCGATTTCGCGACGGATCAGATATCTCGTTACGTCGACTCTCCACAAATCCGATCTGCAACAATTCCTCACGAGTGGTTCGCTGATTTTTACGATCGGTTTCCTGATTTTAGGATTGACCACCGGTTTGCACAATTCTACGTACTCGTCGCTCATATTGATTTTATAACAACCCAACTACAAACTCGATACGCGGTTCGCGTAGGCAATCAGCGCCTCGTCCACGAGGAGAGATCGGTCCCCCGTCAGGCGGAAGAGGTCTTCCCGCGCGTGGCCAGGCGCGGATATCGTGCCGAAAAACGGAAGCCGGGGCGCGGGAGGAGCGCCTTCAAACGTCTCTATAGCGTCTTCAAACTGGGGAGCATCGGGCCCCCCCAAAATTTCATTGTCTTCTATGTCTTTAGGTATAAAAGGTTCGCGCGGAGACATCACAAAATCACAGAACACGTCCGAACATCCGTTCGTACACAAAAAAAACTTGTAAAAAACACGTGTACCACTTTGCGCTGACTCGATGCGACTGAATTCAATGACGGTTGCAGAACGGAGAAGTCGCCAGAGAAAAAAATATAATGGGCGGTGTATAAAACTGATAGCAATACGTCTCGCATTACACCTGCGAGCGTAGACTTCCGCTGGAGCATCGACGCCTCGCTTCTATATTATGATATGCTATGATATTTGATTGTAAAATTCAAGCAGCCGGAGTTTTGGCGGACGTCGCATATACGACTCGAATAGAAATGCGCGCGAAGAAATTATAGTATGATTTATACTTTAAAAAACAATCTATCTACGCAGTACGTAAAAGACAAAGGAAGAAATGACGTCATCGGGACGATGATCGACTCGATAACGCGTCGAACCTGTCGGAACATGTTCGTCGTAAACAACATTTTTATGGGAAAAGGGGGTATTATCGCGTAGACTAAACAATATATCTACGCAGTACGCGAGACAAAGGAAAAGATCTTTCAAAAAATCAGTTGGAGCGAGAGAGATAGCAAAGGGTATATAACGAGGGATGAAGCGCGTCGAGCCGCAGTAGTGAGATTTGAGAGCTATACATCGATCGAAAAGTAACGCGGTTTCTTCGTTATTGTATGGTTGAACATTATCGCGTGCAAGTGCTCTGTAAAAGAGATTCTTTTATCGCTCAGTCGCAAAGATGTTCGTCCTGCTGTCGAGACCGTCGGACATTTGCGATTTTAGCGCCGAACAGCTGCAATTCGTGCCGAAAGCCGTTCTGTTGCAAATGTGCGGTGATCACATTCACTACGTGTGGGACAAACTTCCGGAGCATATAAAGGCGGATTTGGAGGTTCAGACCTATCGTCGCTGTGACGAACACTGGAATCAACCGTGGCAGCAAACGCACATCGACGGTCCCGCTCCGATGATTAAGGATTGCGGCGAATGTCAACAAAAATAAAAACATTAGCTTTCGCGACGTGAACATTTTTCTATTTTTTCTCATAACAGTGAGCAAGAAGAAATGACGCTTGACAATAATCGCTCGTGGTTTCCGGTCTATAAGAGTGAAATCGATAACAGCAAAGACTTTTCAAACTATTGCGGCCGTTTTTACTATTGTGACCATTTAATAGATGATATAGCCAATGCTTTGCGTGAAGAAGATCGAGGAGGAAAATCGACGGATGTGCAACAAATATCATTGGTACAGTTTGTTCGCGATCGAGAACTCGGGATACGCGGAACCGATAAACGCATCGTTAGACAAGGAGTTGTTATCGATACCAATTCTCCTTATGACTGGAAGTCTAACATAAGACGGAAAATATACATACAGGTGCAAAACGAGGAAAAAGAAGATAAAGATCGTCTAGTTCGTGACGGTTTTCTTAACATTAAACCTGACTTTAAGTCGGAGTATGAGGAATATCGCTATTGGGCGACTACAGTTATTCATGGGATAAGAAGACGCTTTGACGATCTGCTCATTCAAATTCACACAGGCACTGGGAAGTGCGTCGAAGTGGTGGCGAGGTACAATCTGTGTCTGCAACGCTATTACCGTTCCGTCGATAATAAGATATACGGTCATAATAATGCATTGATTCAAAGAACTCTTGAACGTGAACTTATTGATTCTGATAATTGGCACTGTGATGTCCCTTTCTTCAGTCTTTATGAATATATGTTGGAACACTATCAGGTTCAATATGCCTTTCGATATTGTCCAGCGTGTCATCGATACGTGTGCAAGTGCCCCTTCGAAGAGTGTGACGTAATCGACAATTCTACAATATGGAATGTGCGTCGACTTCGTGGTGATAAACAACCTGAATCTGATGAACAATCTGAATCTGATGAACAACCTGAATCTGAATAGATAAAAAACATGGATCAATTCGAGCAAACCGAACGCGATCTGTTGGAGCTGTCCGACCAAGTCGCTACCTTGAGTGAATATTTCACATGGGCGCTGCAATGCGTGGAATTCGTCGAGCAGCTCGAAAAAGGCTGTCGTGCCAAACGTCCGCGGCTCTCGATCGGGCGGAGACAAAAGTTGGTTGCCAAAATCGCGCGACTCGAGGGTGCGAAGACGCGATTGGAAAGACAATTTATTCGTAGCGGTGGTGATTATGCGAATGCCGGTAACAGTGGTGACACGCGCGCGGCAGAACTCGTATGGCGAGAAATCAATGCCGCGTTTGAATCGCGGATAATGACCGGTGCGGTAATTAATACAGACCATGTAAAACCGCGGCAGTTTTTGGAAGACGCCTGCAGCGTAGTGTGCAAGCGAGTGCGAGACATTATAAAAAAACATAACTGTGTCAAAGTGAACACCTTGTTCAACGGGGAGTTTGTGGCGGGCGATAAACGTGCCAATAAGAGTTTTAATACAAATAACAAAGAACTCTGTAGTACATCGCACTTGCGCGAGTGGTACGAGCGGCACGTTATCGAGCCCACATTAGCGAAACTCGAGGAGTTCCAGGAACGCGACAGTGGATGGGCGTTGACGCGAATCCTCAATTTGACGGTGAACGTCAACAGATACAATCCTTTGCGCGCGGGGTGTCACTTGAAATTGCCTCAAGACATTAAATTGAAGAACGCGGTAATCAATGTACTGTCTATGGACAATGCGTGTTTTGCGTGGTCAGTGGTAGCCGCCTTGCATCAAGCCGAAAGACATTCAGAACGGGAATCTTCATACCCGCATTATTCAACGGTATTGAATGTACGAGACATTGAGTTCCCAATGACATTGAGTCAAATTAAAAAGTTCGAACGGCTCAACAATATATCCGTCAACGTCTATACCATCGAGGGACAGAAGACGTCAACCGTTCTTCCAATACGGCTTACCGACCACACGAGTAACAAACACGTGAATCTGCTGTACGTGCAGGATCCGCGAGACAACAATGTTGGACATTTTGCGTGGATTAAGCATCTATCCCGCCTCGTGAGCTCACAAATTAACAAACATAGACACACAAAGTACATTTGTGATTGGTAAGTGTCTATACTTTTTTAAAATAATATATAGAATATTTTGTATATAAAAAAATTTATAATATTTGTATTTCTTTTTTGTAGATGTCTTCACTATTTTAGTTCGAGCGACAAGTTGCAGTCTCACACTGTGGACTGCCGAGAGGTAAACAAATGCGCAATCCGTATTGCTGTTGGCCGACGTGTTTGAAAATTTCCGCGACAGCTGCGTCGCGAGTTACGGACTCGATCCCGCGTACTACTACACTTTACCAGGCTTTACGTGAGACGCCATGTTGAAACATACCTGTATCAATTTCGAACTGCTGACCGACATTAACATGGTCATGTTTATCGAACGTGGTATTCGCGGCGGCCTGAGTCAATGTTCCGGCAGATACGCGCAGGCCAACAACAAATATATGCAGTCGTACGATTCATCGAAACCGTCGTCTTACCTAATGTACTTCGATGTAAATAACCTGTACGGCTGGGCGATGTGTCGGCCATTGCCCTACGCGGAGTTTTGATGGGTCGAAGACGTGTCGAATTTCGACTTTAACGCGATCGCTTTGGATTCGCCTACGGGCTATATTCTCGAGGTCGACCTAGAGTATCCGCAGGATAAACACGACGCGCACACTGACCTACCGTTTTGTCCGATGCGCGATAAACCGCCCGGCAAACGACAGGACAAACTTCTCGCCACGGTAAACGATAAGGAGCGTTACGTTATTCATTATCGCAATCTACAGCAGTGCACGCGCCACGGTCTTCGCGTCACAAAAATACATCGCGTATTACAATTCGTTCAATCTGCGTGGCTCCGCGCTTACATCGAACTCAATACAAAATTTAGAACACATGCCAAAAATGAGTTCGAAAAAAATTTATATAAATTAATGAATAACGCAGTTTTCGGGAAAACAATGGAGAATGTACGCAATCACGTCGATGTAAAATTACTGACGAAGTGGGATGGACGATACGGCGCGGAGGCAATGATCGCGCGACCGAATTTCCACAGCAGGAGTGTGTTTTCGGAAAATCTGATAGCCGTCGAACTGCGCAAACTCGAGGTGAAATTCGACAAACCGATCTACGTCGGCATGTGCATCCTCGACCTGTCGAAGGTGTGCCTATACGAATTTCACCACGAGTACATGTCTCCCCTGTACCGCGACTCGTGTAGAATCATGTATACCGACACGGACAGTTTGATTTATCATATCAAGTGCGACGACGCGTATGAGACGATGAAACATGATATAGTCAGGTTCGACACGAGTGACTACGCGGTAGATAACGCTTATGGTATGCCTCTCGTGAATAAAAAAGTGCCGGGCCTGATGAAGGACGAAAACAACGGCGCGATTATGACCGAATTCGTTGGACTTAGGGCGAAAATGTACGCCTTGCGAGTCGATGGCAAAAAAGACTGTAAAAAAGCGAAAGGTGTCAAAAACAACGTTATCGCGCGCACCATTACGTTCGACGACTACACGCGGTGTCTGAACGATGAGATCGAAATGACTCGACCGCAGTCGTGCATACGATCGAAAATGCACGAAGTGTACACTATCAGCGAGACAAAAATCGCTCTGAGTCCGTATGACGATAAGCGATATATCGTGCCGGATTCGACAGATACGTTGCCGTGGGGACATTATCGCATACCTTTATATGATAAGAAACAGTGAAGATTCATGTATGTAATGTATGTATGTACATAGGAATATATGTATGTAATGCATGTAGTAGTATAACACGACATATCAAGAGACACGGTAGTGTCTCGCGCCAAGTACACGCGGAGCGAGACTGACCGTGACTCTTTTACGCGACGCGACAGGTTGCGAGTACTCGAGATGTTGAGATCTCGATAACGAGTGAACGGATCAAGTTCTAAGTAGGCTTGATCGATAGCTTGGGGTCGAATTGGGGGGGGGGGTATCTCCTATAATATTTTCCGCTACGTGCCCTACGAGCGGAGATATTGCGACGCAAAGTCCAAATGTGAAAAATTTTATTTAAGATACTTCTTTCTTCTACTAACGCTGATTTATATTATTATTATGATTATCAGAGAAATGTCACTTTCACTTTTTCGACGCTGGCGGCGCTTTCGCGCAGTGCAGATAGTGCGTTCGTGGTTCATCAGTTAATACGTGTATGTACTGCACGCAGTGCAGATAGTGCGTTTAGCGCGCTATCAGTCAGTTCAATTAACCTAACCTATCGAGAGACACACGGTAGTGTCGGAGCGAGACCGACTGTGACTCTTTACACAACGCGACGATTAATTCATGGTAATTGTTTTATTTTATAATGTAATTATCCTATATCTATTTTCTATTCTATATATTACTGTTACTTACTATACTATATATACTTATACTTACTACGTTTACGCGAGTGTTTACACAGGTTAACCTAGATTGTGCATAACATGGATAATATTGCGATCTCCCGCCTCTCCCCTATTTTCTCAATGTGCATTTCTGACTTTTGGAGGTACGCTGTCAGCCGCAATCTGAAGCGATCTGTATCTCCAAATATATATCAAGATATATTGACGGCAGGGAGCTGATCCCGAAGAGATATTTTCCCGTTTACGCGAAGGAATTATCGTAAGTTATCGTATCGTTTTCGTAAGTAGGTTAGATTACCAGTTTCTTACACAATTTTACATAAAACGCGAGATTCACTTATGGGAGCTTTCCAGCAAGCGACACAAGTCGACACAGGTATCGTTTTGTCTTCGTTACTCATTGCCAAAAAAGAAAGATAGAACAACGTTTGTGTCAGCTTGTGTCACTTGCTGGAAAGCTCCCTATGTATGCAAGTTTAACGCCTATTGAGTTAATATGAAATAATTTTCCTAAATTCTGGCTATCGTCGGAGTGTTATAATGAAGAAAGGTGAATGTCTCAGTGATTTAGAGAATTTTTAAGTTATTAAAATACTCCAGTGTCACTTTTGGAGTAACATTGGCGTGACATAAATGTTCTACTGCATAAATTAAATTTTCACAGGTAATTCTATCTATCAGCTTCTTCAGAGATGTTTAGAAGTTCTGAAGCGTGAATTCAGCGAGCTTAAAGCAGTAATGGCAGATCAGTTAATGTATGTCAAGGAGGATCTTTCTTATATTACCGCACCATTATACGTTTTACGATTTTATTGTAACTAAGGTAAAGATACTAAATGATAAAACTTATGAAGCAATATCACAATGTTGGCATATTATTTTAATGTATGTAATATTGTGATTAGGCACGAGGAAAAAGCGAACCTCTGTTCACATTTGACGTTCACGATGATATTCGTGTTATACACGATGCTTCTGTCGAAACCGAGGAATCACATGCCGGAAAAATTTTACTTAGGTATTTATTATTAAAAGAATACTTTGTATAATTCTTTTATGTTATTACTCATTAGATCATGGTACGAGAGGAACAAACACATTTTTCCAGCGAGTAGATGGGAACCTTTTGATCCAACGAAAAGTTGACAAGTATACACTGTCGGATAAAAATAGGAAGAAAGATAAAATCTGGTAAACTTAGATTCAACGAATTGTCCAATTTCGTTTAAAGGATTCAGATTCAAAAGACTAATTTAGTAGAGCTACATAATCGAGTAAATGAATTAAATACTAATTATTATATAACTTGTGACGTTGCAGTTTCGCTGCATCGTTGCAGCGCCCCGCCGCCGTCACAAGGCGCGGGTTTCGCGACCTTTTTCACGCCCGAGGACGGTTCAACGAATCGATGCGAGATCTCCAGGGGCATATTATAATTGCGTTACGAATTACTGATCCCTTTTATTTTATTTTGTATCATTTGCGTGGCGCCTCACCGAGCCGAAGACCGGAGTTTCCTGAGAGGATGCAGAGGACGCGAAAGCGGAGTCGACGAGAAGGATAACGGCGAGAGACCGGACGACGGAAAGCGGATCGAAGCGACTCGCGGGCCGCCGAGAGCGACGGAGCGCAGGAAAACACGCGCACGGCGCGTGACACTGCGGCGGACGGACCCCTAATGGCAGGGCCCCGGGACGCCGGGGCTAAAATCAGCTCATCTGCCCTCCTCACACTGCTGATCGGATTCCGGGATAGGCGGCCGCCATTCCCGAACCGAAAAGGAGGAACACGGAGGCAGACACGTCCCGTCCGCCGCCGGGAAGAATCCCGGAAAATTTGCCACGCGGGCGAAGGGCCGTTTAGCGCCCTGCGGAAAGCCGTAATTCACGGCCCTACGCACGAATCCGCCGCGAGCCTGCGAGCTCACCCCTCATTGGTCCGCGCTCCAACGTCGCGGGGCCGCGTACGCCCGGGGTGGGGTGCGCTATCGATTCCGCCATCGAGCGAAATTTCGGGAGCATTCGTAAATCGTCCTCGGTAATCGACGCACGTCGAAAATCAAGTCTCGGCATTGTCTCCGCACTAAGTCGCATTCCGGAGCTGAGTACGACGTCCGGCTGCTATCGTCGCGACCCTTGGGACGACGGCGAGGACCCTCGGGAGAGGATCTGCCTACGGTGAGGTTGCCTCGGTAACATATTATGTAAAGCCACGACACCGCTCCCCGGGTCGCGCTCTCGCTCGGGAAAATTCGCGATAATTAGCGTATTCGCCGACAAGGCGTATTTAGCGATCGATAGCGAGAGCGAGGGGCACCGGAATGGTCTCGTGGCCGTGGGATCGCGATCGAAATATACGAACCTCTGGAGATCGCGGTAGGCGCGTCGATGACGACGTTCGATATCGCGAATACGCCATTTCTCGCGCCCTTCACGTCCACGACCGCGGGTCTCGTTAGGCGTAGTATTTCGCCCGGTCGAACCTTAGATTCTGTACGCGTAATTAATGGCGTCAGAGGGATATTCGCGTTGGTGTAATCGCGTTACTCACGATTCGCGTTCGGACATTTAGACTATCTTCGCGATATCGGCTACGTTGAGAGATTATTCGCGGAAGGTTGTGGTTCGCCTTAAGATACCATTCGCGTCGACCTAATGTTGCGTCTCGTTATCCCTCGCGGTAATTCCGTATCTTTCTCGCGTTAATTCGAGTATTTCGCGTTATGCCGAGTGTCTCGGCGCATCATTTTTCGCGTTGGACGATCGCTGACGATCGCGTATGTTGCGTTCGATCAGAATCACTGGCGTAATCTCAGTTCTTGCGTTAGGATAAATCGGTCATTTCGCGTTAGTTATAATATTGCTCGCGGTACTTCCGTATATTTTCTCGCGCTAGTTTAGTATTTCGCGTTTCGTCGAGCGCCCCGGCGCCTTTATTCTTCGCGTGAGGATATCCCTGGCGATATCACATGTTGCGTTCGTTCCTTCTTGCGTTGGGACGTTACTCGCGTCGCGTTCGTTGCGTTAGTTTAAGATTATTCTTTGCGTTAGTTTAAGATTATTACTTGCGGTAGATTAAGATTATGATTTGCGTTAGGTTAAGATTATTTGGCGACAGAATCCCGGCACGGGTTTGGGAACTTGCGTTCACGCGCTCCAAGCGTGGCGCATTATCATTTCGCGGTATTTCGCGCTATTATTTCGCGTTTATTTCCGTTATGTCGTAGTCAGTCGTAATTTGTACCGATATTCTATGTTATTTGCCCGCGAACTTTTCTACTATTGTTAGCTGTGAAATTATATGATCTCGATGATTTTGTAAGTTTAGTTTTCCTCACACGTTCTCTTGCTGCGCCTTCCGCGCGTTTACTGAGTTAACGTAATTTTCCGTTTATTTCTGGCGTCCGCGTGATCATATTTTGTATTCGAAATTTGACGCCCGCGTTATCTACCACCTGCTATTTGCTTTTGTTTTGAAAGCCCCATTGGCATTTACTGTTCATCCGGGGATCATTACAGAATAAATGTTATTCTTTATTTGTTAATGGCTTGAGTTACGACATTCTTTATTAGGCGTCACCCCGCCGAATACTGCGCTGCCCTTCATCCACCCCGCCCTGCTATTAGGTCGAGCTAGCCATTCCCTCGCCCACCGACTCATTTCGTTTTGCGTCTCGTTTTTGATTTCTCGCGATTTCGCGGACGCGAATTTACGCGTCTGGCGCCCAACATTAGAATCGTTTCGTGGAGTGTCGGAGGTGCGAGAGGATCCCTGGAGAGGCCTATCATCCCGCTCTCCTTGCCTCTTTTGATCCGGCACACGCCCCGGGCCGTTCCGGGAGTGAAAAAGTCGTGACAAAATTTGGCGCCCAACGTGGGGCAGCCGAAGATCGTCGAAAGACAAGTACGTACAGGGCATTAGCGCTACGTGCGAGTGACAAGGTTTTCGCGGATTGCTTCTTGATTTAATATTGTGTCTGTCGAAATAAAGAATTGACCCCATCCTTATGTTATATATGCTATGTTTTTGATGCGATATTATTTGTGTTATGCTATCTTGTGTTCTGATATAATTTGTTTAACCACTTTCTTTCAGTTTTGTATGAAATCTTATTTTGGGAGCATTATTTAAATAAATGTGTTTGGGTGGGTTAGCGTTAGATTCGCGATAATCATTGCGGCCAAATAGCGCGTTGGAATTTGGAGAAAGCGCGATCGCGATACCATCGGAATTCTGTTTACGTCGGCGGAAGGCCGCTTCAGAAAAACTATTACTATCGAGTTACCTTCACATTCCGTTCGCGTGTATTGTTCGCGTGTTATGTTATTCGACTTGAGAATGGAACATCGTGATGAATGAAATTTCGCGAATTTAGTGAATGATTCGGTCGGACGATTAGCGATACTTTTTTTTGGAGCACAGTAGGATTCCGTCGGTTTCTTGCGAGCGGTAGATTTAGCGTTTAAGAAGATTTTGCGATTTTTCGAAATGGATCCAATTGAGCTGAGCGACGAGTGGATTCTCCACGCTACTCGTGAACAGCGAACTGCCGAACTGAATCGCCGCGGGTTGTCTATCGACGGATCTGACACCGAGCTAGCGCTCCGGTTATTACGTTTGTTGACGGCCGCGCGCCGCAGTGGAGGCTCCGAAAGGGCATCCGATTCGAACCGCGTAGCCGACGCTGACTCGCACCGCATGGCGGACGCTGAGTCGAACCACCCGGCCGACGTCGCGTATCTCGATATTCCGGTAGGCGACCTCCGCCCGGATAGCCCGTCCGCGGGAATAGGTGCACACTCGGGGCACAGCCCTTCAAGCGTCCCCGGAGATAACGCGCATAGGGCCTCTCGGGATACGAACGGCAATTCCGCGACGACCATCTATAATATCATGCGGAAATGGGACTTAAAGTTTTCGGGCGCGCGCGGCGAGGATGCCGAGACGTTTCTGTTGCGTGTCGAGGAGGGCCGCGAATTGATCCCCGTTGCGGACGAGGATATTCTGCGATGCCTCCCGTTCTTCCTATCGGGTATTGCGCTTTACTGGTTTCGCGGAAAGCGGGAGCGCCTGACGACATGGACCGCGTTTAAAACCGCGTGGCGTACCCGTTTCGGCAACCCGGATTTTCAGTTTGCCCTTCGCGACGAGATAATGCGGCGTACGCAGGGGGAACAGGAGTCCGTAACGGACTACCTGACGTGCTTAAATACGCTTTACGATCGATTATCGCCGCCGTGGCGCGAGGAGGAAAAGGTCGGGTACGCACACCGACATATGCTTCCCCGGTTACAGACACAGATACATCGAGACTCGGTTCAAGATATGGACGCGCTCGAACTATGGGCCGCGCGTGCAGAGGCGAGTTACCGTGCCGCGCAAAACTATCGCGCTCCTTCTCCGCCAGAACGCTCTTTCTTCCCGGATTTAGCATACCGAACGCCCAAGGGCGCTAATCGCAACCCGGGGGGGAAACAACGCGACACCGTGGCCGCGCTCGGCGTGTCCCCCGCGAATGCGAGCGGCACAGGGACGGGGGCGAGAAAAGGTAAGGCCGGCGGGCCGAAAGCGAGCGCCCCGGCCCCGGCCGCGACCGCCGCCCCTGCGACAGGCGCGTCGGTCGCTTCTCCGACTTCCGCGAGCGTGAATCCCGCCGCCACGTGTTGGAACTGCGGCCAAGCAGGACACTTTTCGCGCGATTGCCAGGCTCCGTCGAGAAGGCATTGCTACCGTTGCGGAAAGGTAGCGGTTACCACCCGGACATGCCCGACGTGTTCGGGAAACGAATAGAGGAGTCGCGAAAAAGGGGCAACCCGACTCCTACCCCCTCAGCCCCCGAAAATTTATCAATGGGAACTCGGGATGCCGCGTATAGCGCGTATAGCGATCGAGGAGGCTCGGCCTCTCTCAAGTTCCTCCGCGTGCAAATCGCGGGCTACGAAATAAGCGCGTTAGTAGATTCGGGTTCAAGTCGTACGTTTGCCGGTCCGGAAGTTACGGCGTTAATTAGGCAACTCGGTTTTTCGTTCACTTCGACTGGCGGGAAACGTGTGACGACCGCGACTAATCAAACCGCGAGAGTGAGGGGGGATGTAAAGGTTCCCGTTAGCATACACGGTAAAACTCTGAATCTGAGGGTTCATTCGCTACCGACTTTAGCGTTACCGTGTATGTTGGGAGTAGATTTTTTGAAAAATTTCGGGATAAATGTGAATTTCGCGAGCGATACTTGGAGTTTCGCGGACGATCCTTCGCGGCAGTATTCTTTTGAAAAAGGTTCGTCGAGTTCTCTCGCGAATGTTCGGGTGATCTTGTCCGAGAATGAAAGCGTAAATCTCGAGCCAGGTCAATCGGGTGAAGGGGAAAAGACACGAAAGCCTGAGGCGTCACCTCTCGTTTGTTGTGGGTTAAGTGAATTGACGCCGGACCAAGAAAAGCGTCTACAAGAATTTTTAGCGTCTCAAATTACGATTAATTCGGACGAGCTCGGGGCCACCACGTTAACCGAACATAATATCGAGGTCGGAGACCACCCTCCTATTAGACAGCGTTGCTATCCCGTATCGCCGAAAATAAAGGAGGCTATCTACGACGAAGTAGATCGGCTGTTAAAAGCCGGTATTATCGAGCCATCTCAGAGCGAGTGGTCGACGCCGATCGTGATGATCAAGAAGCCCAACGGGACGTACCGTTTTTGCCTAGATTTCCGGCTAGTAAATAACGTTTCGAAAAAGGACGCGTACCCGTTGCCGTACATGAACGGAATTCTCGATAAACTGCGAAAAGCCCGATACATTTCGACCATAGATCTGAGCTAGGCCTACTTCCAGATTCCGTTATCGAAAAGGAGTCGGGAGATCACGGCTTTCGCGGTACCGGGAAAAGGCCTTTTTCATTTCAAGCGGATGCCGTTTGGCTTAACGGGAGCCCCCGCAACCTTTCAGAGATTATTAGATCGGTTGATCGGACCAGAGATGGACCCGTACGCGTTCGCGTATTTAGACGATATCGTGGTGGCTACCGAAACGTTCGAGGAGCATCTCGAGTGGTTGAGCCGCGTTTTCAAGCGTATTCGCGAAGCGGGCTTGACAATAAACCCCGAGAAGAGCAAATTCTGTCGCTCTCAGGTGAAGTATCTAGGATTTTTGGTCCAACGGGAGGGGTTGAAGGTCGACCCTGACAAGACCGTTACGATTAGGGAATATCCCGCGCCGCGTAACCTTCGGCAATTGCGGCGATTTATTGGTATGGCGTCGTGGTACCGCCGTTTTATTCCGCAGTGCGCTACTCGCTTAGAGCCGTTAACGCGACTACTTAAAAAGAATCAGGCGTGGGAGTGGGGCGAGGACCAGCAAGCCGCGTTCGAGACTATTAAGGAGTGTCTCACTTCTCCACCCACATTGTCGTGTCCGGACTTCAGCATACCGTTTGAGTTACAGACCGACGCCAGTTCCGTCGGCTTAGGCGCGGTGTTAACGCAACAGATAAACGGGGCCGAACATGTAATTGCTTTCGCGAGTAGGGCCCTGTCTGACGCGGAAAAGAAATATTCGACAACCGAACAAGAATGCCTCGCAGTCATATGGGCGATTAAAAAGTTTAGGCCGTACCTAGAAGGCTACCGATTTACTGTCATAACGGACCATAGCAGCCTCCGGTGGCTACATAATTTAAAGAATCCGACCGGACGTTTGGCGAGATGGGCTCTCGAACTCTTAGAGTACGATTACAGTATCGAGCATAGGAAAGGTGCGATGCACCACGTGCCGGACGCGCTCTCGCGAATTTACGAACAGGACGTTGAGTTGTGCGCGGTCGCCGCCGTCGAGGACGAGTGGTACGTAAAACGATTAAACGAGGTTAACGAACGCCCGCGTCGATTCCCGGAATGGAAAATAGACGAAGGAAAATTATATTTCCGCCGACCTCGCCCTGTCATAAACGAGACCGTAGTTGATTTAGACCAATGGAAGCTCGTCGTGCCGAAGGAGTCGCGCGAGGAGATAATACGCGAGAGTCACGATCCGCCTCAGGCCGGACACTTGGGCGTAGAAAAAACGTACCGCCGTATCGCGATAAGATATTATTGGCCGCAGATGTTTAAGGATGTCGCCCGGTACGTGCGCCGGTGCGATACCTGCCAACGAACCAAAGTGGAACAAGACGTTCCCGCGGGATTAATGGGTCAGCGAGTAATCGAGGCTCCGTGGACGGTTATCGCCGCGGATATTATGGGACCGCTCCCGCCCAGTAAATCGGGGCACGCGTATCTTCTCGTGGTTCAGGATCTATTCACGAAATGGATTGAGTGCTGCCCGCTCCGGAAGGCGACCGGCAAAAAGATTCGGGAAGCGATCGAGGATCTCGTCATTTTTCGTTGGGGCGCGCCGCGCGTGCTGCTGACCGATAATGGTACCGAGTTCCTAAATCGCGAAATACAATCGTTGGCTGAGCAATATGGGTTTCACCATTCGACGGTACCGCCGTACCACCCTCAGGCGAACCCCGTCGAGAGGGTTAACAGGGTTCTCAAAACGATGATTACTGCCTTCTTGGGACGAGACCATCGTGAATGGGACCAACATATTCATGAATTTCGTTTCGCGTATAATTCCGCGTATCACACGTCGCTACAAGCGACACCGGCGTTTTTAAATTTCGGGAGGGAACCACAGCCGGTCAATGTATTCCGCGGCCGAAACGGGGCGGCCGAAGTGGAACTCGCGGACCCGGAAAAGTGGGGCGAAAGGATGGCGCGAATCCGACTACTGCGGGAATGGATCGTGGAAAACTTGGAGGCCGCGAGACAAAAGCAAACGCGGTATTATAATTTGCGTAAGCGGGATCGGCAGTTTGCGGTAGGCGAACAGGTGTTAAAAAGACAACACGTTTTATCGTCCGCCGCGCAACACGTTTCTGCGAAATTGGCCACGAAATTCCATGGCCCTTTTACCGTTTACAGGATTCTGTCGCCAGTCGTGTATGAACTCGCCGATTCGTTAGGCAACTCGGTAGGAAAAATCCACGTTAAGGATTTAAAACCTTATCACGGTTAATTTTATTGTAAATAGAGTGAAATCCTTGAACCCACCCCCGGGACCTCCGTTCATTTGTTAGTTTCCGAATTGCGAACATCGCCGTTATAGTAGTCGTCGTATCCGAGAGTAAGCGTTGCCGCGTAAGCCCGATAATACATCGAAGAGCTACGATGGAAATAAAGTTGCGCTCCCGTTCTGGGGTCGGCGCGTCATTTCGCGTTGGTGTTGGCGTGCTCGCCGAAAGCGGCGTAGCGAACTTAGCCACGGTACAAGCCGGCGTACCGGGCTACTAAGGGGTGCATCCCCGTTGTAGTCGACGCGTCCTAAGAATAGAAGGGCGGTCGACTCTGACGAAAAATCGTCGACGCGTCCTAAGAATAGAAGGGCGGTCGACACTTAGCGTGGTTGAACCGTCGACGCGTCCTAAGAATAAAAGGGCGGTCGACATTTAACGTTTTAGGCGGTCGGCACCAAGCGCGAGGCAACTAATCGTCGTGGGCCATCGTAAAAGTCCGACTTGCGTCGTGTCGGTACACGAAGGGAAACGGTCGAAACTTGCGTTCCGAACTACGATTCCGAGGTTCTTGCGACGCGTGGAAGGGGAATAGAATAAGGGTAGTTTCTTTTGTGTGATATTTTCTTTGTGTTTTGTATCGTCACCTCTTGTGTTGGTCTGGAGCCCTTCGCGGGAGATCTCGATCGCACGAGCGCTCTCACGGTAACCCCGGGGAGGCGAGTGGCTAAAGTGGAGGCAACCGAGCCCGGTGTGCTCTCTCTTGGGGTGGGGTGTTGTGACGTTGCAGTTTCGCTGCATCGTTGCAGCGCCCCGCCGCCGTCACAAGGCGCGGGTTTCGCGACCTTTTTCACGCCCGAGGACGGTTCAACGAATCGATGCGAGATCTCCAGGGGCATATTATAATTGCGTTACGAATTACTGATCCCTTTTATTTTATTTTGTATCATTTGCGTGGCGCCTCACCGAGCCGAAGACCGGAGTTTCCTGAGAGGATGCAGAGGACGCGAAAGCGGAGTCGACGAGAAGGATAACGGCGAGAGACCGGACGACGGAAAGCGGATCGAAGCGACTCGCGGGCCGCCGAGAGCGACGGAGCGCAGGAAAACACGCGCACGGCGCGTGACACTGCGGCGGACGGACCCCTAATGGCAGGGCCCCGGGACGCCGGGGCTAAAATCAGCTCATCTGCCCTCCTCACACTGCTGATCGGATTCCGGGATAGGCGGCCGCCATTCCCGAACCGAAAAGGAGGAACACGGAGGCAGACACGTCCCGTCCGCCGCCGGGAAGAATCCCGGAAAATTTGCCACGCGGGCGAAGGGCCGTTTAGCGCCCTGCGGAAAGCCGTAATTCACGGCCCTACGCACGAATCCGCCGCGAGCCTGCGAGCTCACCCCTCATTGGTCCGCGCTCCAACGTCGCGGGGCCGCGTACGCCCGGGGTGGGGTGCGCTATCGATTCCGCCATCGAGCGAAATTTCGGGAGCATTCGTAAATCGTCCTCGGTAATCGACGCACGTCGAAAATCAAGTCTCGGCATTGTCTCCGCACTAAGTCGCATTCCGGAGCTGAGTACGACGTCCGGCTGCTATCGTCGCGACCCTTGGGACGACGGCGAGGACCCTCGGGAGAGGATCTGCCTACGGTGAGGTTGCCTCGGTAACATATTATGTAAAGCCACGACACCGCTCCCCGGGTCGCGCTCTCGCTCGGGAAAATTCGCGATAATTAGCGTATTCGCCGACAAGGCGTATTTAGCGATCGATAGCGAGAGCGAGGGGCACCGGAATGGTCTCGTGGCCGTGGGATCGCGATCGAAATATACGAACCTCTGGAGATCGCGGTAGGCGCGTCGATGACGACGTTCGATATCGCGAATACGCCATTTCTCGCGCCCTTCACGTCCACGACCGCGGGTCTCGTTAGGCGTAGTATTTCGCCCGGTCGAACCTTAGATTCTGTACGCGTAATTAATGGCGTCAGAGGGATATTCGCGTTGGTGTAATCGCGTTACTCACGATTCGCGTTCGGACATTTAGACTATCTTCGCGATATCGGCTACGTTGAGAGATTATTCGCGGAAGGTTGTGGTTCGCCTTAAGATACCATTCGCGTCGACCTAATGTTGCGTCTCGTTATCCCTCGCGGTAATTCCGTATCTTTCTCGCGTTAATTCGAGTATTTCGCGTTATGCCGAGTGTCTCGGCGCATCATTTTTCGCGTTGGACGATCGCTGACGATCGCGTGTGTTGTGTTCGATCAGAATCACTGGCGTAATCTCAGTTCTTGCGTTAGGATAAATCGGTCATTTCGCGTTAGTTATAATATTGCTCGCGGTACTTCCGTATATTTTCTCGCGCTAGTTTAGTATTTCGCGTTTCGTCGAGCGCCCCGGCGCCTTTATTCTTCGCGTGAGGATATCCCTGGCGATATCACATGTTGCGTTCGTTCCTTCTTGCGTTGGGACGTTACTCGCGTCGCGTTCGTTGCGTTAGTTTAAGATTATTCTTTGCGTTAGTTTAAGATTATTACTTGCGGTAGATTAAGATTATGATTTGCGTTAGGTTAAGATTATTTGGCGACAGAATCCCGGCACGGGTTTGGGAACTTGCGTTCACGCGCTCCAAGCGTGGCGCATTATCATTTCGCGGTATTTCGCGCTATTATTTCGCGTTTATTTCCGTTATGTCGTAGTCAGTCGTAATTTGTACCGATATTCTATGTTATTTGCCCGCGAACTTTTCTACTATTGTTAGCTGTGAAATTATATGATCTCGATGATTTTGTAAGTTTAGTTTTCCTCACACGTTCTCTTGCTGCGCCTTCCGCGCGTTTACTGAGTTAACGTAATTTTCCGTTTATTTCTGGCGTCCGCGTGATCATATTTTGTATTCGAAATTTGACGCCCGCGTTATCTACCACCTGCTATTTGCTTTTGTTTTGAAAGCCCCATTGGCATTTACTGTTCATCCGGGGATCATTACAGAATAAATGTTATTCTTTATTTGTTAATGGCTTGAGTTACGACATTCTTTATTAGGCGTCACCCCGCCGAATACTGCGCTGCCCTTCATCCACCCCGCCCTGCTATTAGGTCGAGCTAGCCATTCCCTCGCCCACCGACTCATTTCGTTTTGCGTCTCGTTTTTGATTTCTCGCGATTTCGCGGACGCGAATTTACGCGTCTGGCGCCCAACATTAGAATCGTTTCGTGGAGTGTCGGAGGTGCGAGAGGATCCCTGGAGAGGCCTATCATCCCGCTCTCCTTGCCTCTTTTGATCCGGCACACGCCCCGGGCCGTTCCGGGAGTGAAAAAGTCGTGACAAACTGAATGAATTAAAATCACAGTCCTTAAAAATACAATGTAGCTACAATATATATACATATATATATTTGTATATATATTGTAATATATATATATATATATATTAGGGTGATTCAAAAAAACCTTCTTTTTGTATTTTTCGCGATACACCCCAAAATATCAAAGCTTACCTAAAAAAAGAATTTTCCTCAAAAGGGGAGCAAAATCGAACAAGTTTTAGAGGTCGCTACCAGCGATTTTCAATATTTTCGATTAAAAAATCGGTTTTTTTTCAAATATTCAAAATTGCATAACTTTTCGAGTTTTAATGATAGAGGCATGCAATTTTCAGAGAATCTTCGTCAATTTATGTAGTTTATGAATATTGAGTTAAAAAATTTATTTTCGGAAACAATTTTTTTACGTTTCTTTTGTTTATAATAAAAAAATAATTGTCTATAACTAATAGGCGCCAGCGATCTGGGATTTGGTTTTGATTTTAAATTACATCTGGGTAATCCAAAAACACATTTCAATAATCAAATGCTTGAACATCGGTGAATTTGTTGCTAAAAATTTGTTTAAACAACAAATTCAAAAAACCACGTTACCCGTAATGTAGAAATAATGCATGTTATAATCTTTATTTAGGTGTTTGTATTGCATTCCAACTTTTGTTGTTAAATTTAAGTTGATAGAATAATAAATTATCCAAATGCTACATATTCATTGAATGAAAATAAATTTTTTAACTCAATATTCATAAACTACATGAATTGACAAAGATTCCCTGAAAATTTCATGCCTCTATCATTAAAACTCGAAAAGTTATGCAATTTTGAATATTTGAAAAAAAAACCGATTTTTTAATCGAAAATATTGAAAATCGCTGGTAGCGACCTCTAAAACTTGTTCGATTTTGCTCCCCTTTTGAGGAAAATTCTTTTTTTAGGTAAGCTTTGATATTTTGGGGTGTATCGCGAAAAATACAAAAAGAAGGTTTTTTTGAATCACCCTATTGAATATGTAGCATTTGGATAATTTATTATTCTATCAACTTAAATTTGACAACAAAAGTTGGAATGCAATACAGACACCTAAATAAAGATTATGACATGCATTATTTCTACATTACGGGTAACGTGGTTTTTTGAATTTGTTGTTTAAACAAATTTTTAGCAACAAATTCACCGATGTTCAAGCATTTGATTATTGAAATGTGTTTTTGGATTACCTAGATGTAATTTAAAATCAAAACCAAATCCCAGATCGCTGGCGCCTATTAGTTATAGACAATTATTTTTTTATTATAAACAAAAGAAACGTAAAAAAATTGTTTCCGAAAATAAATTTTTTAACTCAATATTCATAAACTACATGAATTGACGAAGATTCTCTGAAAATTTCATGCCTCTATCATTAAAACTCGAAAAGTTATGCAATTTTGAATATTTGAAAAAAAAAACGGATTTTTTAATCGAAAATATTGAAAATCGCTGGTAGCGACCTCTAAAACTTGTTCGATTTTGCTCCCCTTTTGAGGAAAATTCTTTTTTTAGGTAAGCTTTGATATTTTGGGGTGTATCGCGAAAAATAAAAAAAGAAGGTTTTTTTGAATTTCCCTAATATATATATATATACTAGCTGGTTACCCGGGCTTCGCCCGGGAGTCGTTTTTCTTCAAACGACTTTATTTGTGTTTCAATATCCATAATCGAAAAAAATTCCTTTATCAGTTCGGATACCGATTCCCAAAAAGATTGGTAACGAAAAACTATACAGTTTATAGCACTCCCCGGGAAATTCTACCCCTGTTTTATATACAATTCTTTAAGATTCGATCAATTATTTCCCGAAAAATTGAAAAAATTTCTGATACCGGTTTTCCAAAAAATCGGTAACGAAAAATTATACACTTTATGGCACTCCCCGGAAAATTCTACCCCTGTTTTATATACAATTCTTTAAGATTCGGTCAATTATTTCCCGAAAAATTGGAAAAATTTCGGATACCGGTTCCCAAAAAGATCGGTAGCGAAAAACTATACACTCTATAACACTCCCCGGAAAATGCGATGCTATATGCATCAAGTATAAATTGACATCTCAATTTTCCTGCCCTTTTAAATTGGCTAAATTCGACTCTTGGTGCCAGCAGATGAGCATAATAATCCATTTGACTTATCTTAAATCCTGGATATTTAGGATTATCTGATTTAAGTTCTGAATGCCATCCATCGTTACCATATGGATATAACAATGGATAACACATTGGGTCACATCTTTTGTCCAAAATTGATATTTGTTGTACATCGTTCGAATTTTTATTATAAATCCTAATGTCTCTTTCAAATGGAGGTTCACCATCTACATTCTGAAAGACCACAGCTATTTCATTAGCTTGTGGAGCATTGTATCTTCTTTGATCATGTTGAGGATCTTTTCTAAATGACAACATTAAATTTATTGTTTTATTGCCTATTGGATTCAGATCTTTTTCAACTTGACGCATCATCTTGAAAGTTTTTGCAAATTCATTACATTGAACCATAAAACATGACAAATCTTTCATTATTTCTGGATCACATTCTTGATTAGCTTTGTTATTCATTCTATAATTTACAGCTTCTTCTGTATCTAAAAAGTAAAGTTGTGCAAATCGCGGAGCTTGCCCATCCGCTGGGCGCATTGCCATCGAGGTCAAATGATGATATTGCCCATGAATTTTCAAACAATAAGGAGCATTGTTCACAACATCCAATGGATTTCTATTTCCCGGGGCACCCATGGAAGCCATAGCTAAAGCGCTGTTATATGAACGAATATTACTAAGGAAATTTTTTGATGCATAATTATTTCCCATGTATAATTCTGTAATAAAATCAGGACAATTTATTGGTTTTAATTTAAGCTTGCCCTTTTGGCAACAATATGTAAATTTTCCATCTTTAGATTTTTCACATGCAAAGTTTAACGATTTGCAAAATTGACATTCTACATTCATTTGACCAAGTGTATAAACTGGCACATTTATTTCATGTCCCTTGGAAATTAGCGCAATATGATGATTTAATTGTCTAGCTTGGTGCCTTCCCTGAGCATGTCTCTGGACATCAGCTTTGAGTCGTTGAGTCCTTGCGTCATCATTTTCATTGACCCTCTGCTGAGCATGTCTCTGAGCATCAGCTTCGAGTCGTTGATTCCTTGCGTCATCATTTTCATTGACCCTCTGCTGAGCATGTCTCTGAGCATCAGCTTCGAGTCGTTGAGTCCTTGCGTCATCATTTTCATTGACCCTCTGCTGAGCATGTCTCTGAGCATCAGCTTCGAGTCGTTGAGTCCTTGCGTCGTTATTTTTATTCCCCCTATGCTGAGAATTTCTTTGAGCATTAGCTTCAAGTCGTTGAGACCTTTCCTCCGAACTTTCAATTTTGCGCATTTGTCGTAAGCGCTTACTTTCGCGACTCACTTTAGTCAAATTTCGATATTTTTTCTTTTGAGGCATAATTATTTACGTCGTACCGTATACATAAGTATTTATACGAAATATTATATAACAATACGTAAATAAATAACAATACAATTATTTTTCAAATATAATAGTTTTCAAATATATAATAATTATTCTTTATATATAGATTAGATATTTAAAAAAGAAATTATTTTATTTTAAAACAATAATATTGCTCAAAGAGCAATCAGAATAAATACATCAGAATAAATAATTATCTATAGATATAATCTATATATCTAAGTACCGTTTGTTAGTCTGTCTGACCGCGAACTACTTATTTACATTAATAGATCGATTTTCTTAATAGATCTTTTCTTTCTCTTGCTTATTCTGTTTTATTAATTTTTTATATAGGCGCACAGCAGCCTTTTTTACAGGCGCACAGCAGCTCTGTATCGGCGAATAATAGACGTTTTTTTACAGGCGCACAGCAACTCTGTATCGACGGATAGTAGCCGTTTTTTTACAGGCGCACAGCAGCCCTTTGTCGGCGCACAGCAGCCGTTTTTTAAAGGCGCACAGCACCCTTTTTCATACAGGCGCACAGCTGCTCTGTATCAGCGCACAGCAGCCTTTTTATATAATGTATTTTTTATATAACATATATCTAAAAAATATTTTTTTATACATAAAAAAATGTAATAAAAATTTATTTATTAATGTAAAAATATCTATTACAAATATTTAAACACATTTATTACACACTGAGAGAAATGTTGAAGAAAGTTTTGTTGAAACAACCAAAATTTTGTTACTGTAACAAAATTTTGGTTAATTTTGGTTGTTTCAACAAAACATTTTTGTTACTGTAACAAAATTTGGTAGTTTCAACAAAACATTTCTCTCAGTGCATTTAATAAATATTTAAATACATTTATTCCATCACCATGGTAACTTTTTATCACCAATATTCATATTATACGCGTACTACATCTTCAATTGTTTTTGGAGCTGTCCTGCATATTTCTTCGAATATAATAGTAAATAGTGTATACAATATCGTTTAAAATGCCTACAGAGGTCGAAGGAAATAGCGAAAATGCATGCACTTCACAGGAGCATAATGTAAGTAAATTTGAATTTTATAGAAAGAGCATAAGAGAGAGAAAGAGAAAGAGAAATGACAGAATAAAAGATAGAAAATGATATTAAAAAAGAGAGAGAAAGAGAGAAAGAGAGAGAAAGAGAGAGAGAGAGAGAGAGAGAGAGAGAGAGAGAGAGAGAGAGAGAGAGAGAGAGAGAGAGAGAGAGAGAGAGAGAGAGAGAGAGAGAGAGAGAGAGAGAAAGAGAGAGAGAGAAAGTTAAGAGAAAAAAGAAAAATATCGGCTCGAACTTCTGAGCCGAACATATACTCATAAATGTCACCAAGTTTCAAGCTAATCGGCTTCTCACATTCAAAATTCAATCTCTTTTTCGAGTTGTTTTTCTTGAACGGTCGCTGTACAAAGATGCGAGCGAGCAATCTCAAAAATTAAATTGAGCCTGAGGGGAGAACCACTAATGTGGTATATAAAGAAGTTTTAAAATAGAAAAAAAAGTCGTAGATATTTTTGGAGAATTTTAAAAAGAAAGTATGATAAAAAATATAATGTTCGTAGAAGAGAGAAAAACATGTATGTGAAAGACATCATGCCTATTTGATATCTAATATCTATTTTATATAAATTTGTATGGGAATTAAATGATGGCAATTAAACCCATCCTCGAAAAACCGGTTTCCAAAAAATCGGTAACAAAAAACTATACACTTTATGGCACTCCCCGGGAAATTCTACCCCTACTTCATATATTTTTGGTAAAAATTCGATCCACTAACGAATGAGATTCGGTCAATTATTTCCCAAAAAATTAGAAAAATTATATAAAATTTGAAAAAATTTCGGAACCGGTTTCCAAAAAGATCGGTAACGAAAAATTAACCACGACATTTTCATCCCCGGAAAATTCTACCCCTATTTCATATACTTTTGGTAAAAATTTGGTCCACTAACGAATGAGTAGTTCGCGTACATACAGACAGACAGACAGACGGACGTGACTTATATATATATATATATATATATATATATATATATAGGACTTCCGTTTCCGGAGCGACTGAGGTGACAGGTGCGAAAGTGAGCGTGAGGAAAGCGAAGTGAACTGAGAGTACAAGGAGGCAGAGGAGGGAAAGTGTGACGGAGCGAGAAGGTGTGAAGGCAGGAGAGCAAGGAGACGAAAGGGGTGAGTGGTGGAGTAACAGGTAAAGGAGAACTAAGGGTAGGAAAGTGGCAAGGCCAGAGGCAGGTTAGGCACGAGCAATAGGGAGAGTAGAGGGGCGTCGCGGTGGGGGAGCCGAGCCACGTGCGGCAGTAAGCGCGCGCGGCAAGGCACGAACGTACGAAAGTGGGTGTAGAGGGGCGACTGGACGGGAAAACTAAGACACGGCAGAGCATAGAGTATAGTATAGGATAGGTAAAGGGAGAAGAGAATAGGAAAGATAACGAATAGGAGGGTCAAATCAAGGTAGGAGCGGCGGATGGAGCAAGAGAAGGAAGTAAGAATAGAGAGTGAACAGCAAGAAGGCAAAGAAAAGAAGGGAGAGGGCAAGGGGGAGAGGAGGGCAAGGGGCAGACCAACAAAGGCTGAAGAGCTTGGAAAACTGAGAGGGAGAACGGATAGCCTAGGGTCGGTCTTAGATTACTTTCAGAAAAGGAAAAGAGAAGAGGAGGAAGCAAAGGCGAGAGCAGAGGAAGAGATCCTAGGAAGGTTCAAAGAAACAAGGAGGGTCTACAGATCACCGCCAGCGAAGATCAAAAAAGGAGAAGAAGGGGAAGGAAATATGGAGGCAGAAGAGATGTTCAAGGAGATATTAAGGAAGATGGAAGAACAAGAGAAAGAAAGGAAAAAAGACAAAGAGGAAATAAAGAATGAAATCAAGGGACTGAAGGAGGAGATGATGAGAAGGGAGGAAATATGGAAGAAGCAGAGAGAAGCGCTGGAAGAGAGAGTAAAGAAGCTAGAGGAGAAGGTGGAGGGAAGAGAGAAAAGATGGGAGGAGAAAATAGGAGAGAGGAAGGAGGAGAGAGAAGGGGAGTCAGGTAACGAAAATGAGGAAGTGGTGGAGAGGATGAGAGAGATAGAGAGAAAGTTGGAAAAGAATAAGAAGGAGGAGAGAAGAAGAAATTTAGTGGTAAGGGGGCTAGAAGTGTGAAGGAGGGAGGGAGAAGACAAGAGGTGGAAAAGCTATTGGAGGGAATGAAGGCCAAAGTAAAGGTGTTAGAGGTGAAGAAAATAGGGGGGGATAGGGAAAAAGGAAAGGAAATGGTGCTGCTGAAGCTGGAAAATGAGGAGCAAAAATGGGAGATAATGGAAAAAAAGAGGAGTTTGGCAGGACGAAGGGAGAGAATCACGGAGGACTTGTCTTGGGAGGAAAGAAGGACGGATTGGATATTGAGAGAGATAGTGAGAAGAGAGGGTGGAAGGGAAGAAGGGCTTGGATTAAGGCAGGTAGAATAAGATTGGAAAATGTATGGTGGAGATGGGACGTGGGAGAGGGGGTATTAAAGGATGAAAGAGGAAGGGTAAGAAGGGAGAGCGGAGGAGGAAAAGAGGAGGAGGGAGGCAAACTAGGAGGGGGAGGAGTAGGAATGGAGACGGGGGAATAGGAGGAGGAGAAGCTGGAGGGGTGAAAGTCGGGAAGGGAAATGCGGAGGTTGGAAGAGAAGGGGAGGGGGGAAGTAAAGCAGAATGTAGAATCGTATTCTGGAATGTAGCAGGTTTGGAAAATAAAGATAAGGAGTTCTGGGAAGGGCTGAAGAAACAGGACGTCCTGGTCATGGTAGAGACGTGGATAGGGGAAAAGGGTTGGGAAAAAATAAGAGGAAGGCTGCCAAAAAGGTATGAATGGGGAGTGCAATTGGCAAGGAAAAGGAACAAAAAAGGGAGAGCGATTGGAGGGATGATAATGGGTATAAGAAAGGAGTTAAAAGAGAAGGGAACGGAAATAGTAATAGGCAGGGAAGAATTGATAGAAGGAAAGGTTAGGATAGGTAACGAGAACTGGAGTATTGTTGGGGTTTACGCAAAGAAAGAGGAGATGGAAGATATACTACAGGAGCTGAGACTAATAATGGAGAAGAAAGAAGAAGGAAGGTTTACGATTATTGGGGGAGATTACAATGCAAGGACCGGCCAAGAAGGCGGAGGAATAGAAGAGGAGGAGGGGGCAGGACAGCGCGGAGGGGGAAGAAGATCAAAGGATAAAAAGATAGACAGAGAGGGGAGGCGGCTGATAAATAGCATAGAAGAGAGAGGATGGGAAATCTTCAATGGCAATGTGAGAGGAGACGAGGAGGGGGAGTTTACTTTTACGGGGGGAAGAGGGGACACGGTGATCGACTATGTGATAGGAGAAGGAGAAGTAGGAGAGAAGGTAGAGAGTATGACAGTGGGGGATAGAGTGGACTCGGATTATCACCCCCTGGAAATAGCCTTAAGGAGGGGGAAAGAGGGAGATGGAAGAAGGAGGGAGAAGAAGGGAAACAGGGGGATATGGAACGAGGAAGGAGCAAAGAGGTTCATGGAAAAAATAGGAGCGATGGAGGAAAAGGCGGCAGATTTGAACAAGGAATGGGAAGAAATGGAGGCAAGAATAAAGGAGGCAATAAAAGGGGTGGAGGAGGAGATGGGAGGAAAGAGGGGGAAGGTAGAATGGTGGGATGAAGAATGTAGAAAGGCGAAGAAAGAGGCAAGAAGAAAATTAAGGAATTGGAGGAAAGGAAGAGGAGAGGGTGGAGCGTACAAAGAAAAGAGGAAGGAATTTAGAGAGATGTGTAAGAGGAAGAAGGAAGAAGAGAATCAGAGATGGGAGAGAAAGGCGGAGGGAGCAAGGAGGGAGACGGAAGTATGGGAGATAGTAAATAAGGAGAGGAAAAAAGGAGGGGGATTGAGGAAGGAATAGAAGAGGAGGAATGGAAAGAGCATTTTATGAAGCTCCTGGGAGGAGTGGAAGGGAGGGTGAGGATGGGGAAAGAAGGAAAAAGGGAGGAAAAGGAGGGAGAAGAGGAAGAGGAGATTAGCCTAGAAGAAATGAGGAGAGCGGTAAAGAGGTTAAAGGACGGAAAAGCTATGGGTAGGGATGGGATACCAGGAGAGGTCTGGAAGCGAGGGGGGAAGGGGCTGGAGAGTTGGGCATGGAAATATATTAACAGGATATGGAAGGGAGGGGGATGGCCGGAAAACTGGAAGGAGGGAATAATTGCGCCAATTGTAAAGAAAGGAGAAGGAAAAAGAGCGGAGGAGTATAGAGGTGTGACAATAATGCCGTCGTTATACAAGGTGTACACGGCTATTCTGGCGGAGAGGTTAAGAGAGGAGACAGAGGGGAAGAGAATAGTACCACAGAACCAGACAGGTTTCAGAAGGGGGATGGGAACAATAGATAACATCTATGTGTTGAACTACTTGGTGAACAGAAGGTTAGAAAAGAAGGGGGGAAAATTGATAGTATGTTTCGTGGACCTTAAGGCGGCGTTTGATTCGGTAGATAGAGGAGTCTTAATAAAAGCAATGAGAGAAAGGGGAGTAAGAGAAGGGCTGGTGAGGAGAACGGAGGAGTTGTTAAGCGAGACGAAAAGTAGGGTAAGGGTAGGAGACGGAATGGGAGAAGAGTTCTGGACGGGAAGAGGAGTAAGGCAAGGGTGCCCATTGAGTCCATTGCTGTTTAACGTGTTATTGGCGGATATGGAACAGGAAATGGGCAAGGTTAAATGGGGAGGAGTGGTGTTAGGAGGTAGGAGGGTATATACTTTGGCGTATGCGGATGATATAGTGCTGTTGGCGGAGGACGAGGACCAAATGAGGAGCATGTTGGAAAGATTGGAAGGTTATCTAAGTAGGAAGAGATTGGAATTGAACGTGGGGAAAACAAAGATAATGAGATTTAGGAAAGGAGGAGGGAGGGACAGTAAGAGAAGATGGAGGTGGGAAGGAAAAGAATTAGGAGAGGTGAAGGAATTTCGATATTTAGGGTACATGTTCCAAAGGAATGGAGGACAAGAAGCGCAGGTAAGGGAAAGGATCAAGAAGGCGGCGGCAGTGATGGGGAAGATGTGGGGGATAGGGAAGAGGAGATTTGGGAGAGACTGGGGAAAAAGATTGTGGTTATTTGATAGACTGGTGTGGACAGTAATGGGATATGGAGCGGAAATATGGGAATGGATAGAAAGGGAAGGAATGGAAAGATTGGAAGAAAGGTATATCAGATGGGTACTGGGAGTGGATAGGAGAACGCCATGGTATCTAGTTAGGGAGGAGACGCAAAGGGATAAGCTGAGAGGGAGGGCAGGGATGAGAGCATAGAGATTCGAGAGAAAACTAGAGGAGGGTAGAGGAAGCGAATTGGCAAGGCTTTGCTGGGAGGAGGTGAAGAGAAAGGAGAAAGAAGGGAAAACAAGATCAAACTGGGAGAGAGAAAGAGGAAAGTTTTTTGAAGGCAGAGGTGTTGAATTGAAGGAACTGGAAAAACTGAGACAATACGAAGAAGAATGGTTCCACAAACTGTTCGGAGGGGACAAGGAAGTACAAAGAAGAGAGAGATGGGAAAGGATCGAGGGTGCGGAGTATAACAGATGGTACAAGGTGGTAAAAGGAGAGGGCATTCCGGGGTATTTGAAGAAAGGATGGGGAGAGAGCAGATGGAACAGGGTGGCGAGATTTAGATTAGGAAATGAGATGAGAGAGAACAAATACTGGGAAACGGAAGAGAAGAAGAAATGTAGGTTATGTGAACACAGGGAGGAATCATGGGAGCATGTGTGGGAGGAATGTAGGAGATGGGAATCAGGAAGAGGTAGCTGGCAGGAAGCGGTGGGATGGGTGCTAGATGAGGACGGAGGAGGGGAGGAATGGATGATGGAACTAGAGGGGGAAAAAAGGAGAGGAAAAGGGGGGATGGTGGAGACAGAAGAAGGAACGAGGTGAGGGAGAGGGGGAGTAGGGGAGAGAGTGAGGAGGAAAGAGGAAAGAAGAAGAAAGAGGAGGTGATTAAATTAAATTATTACAGATTACCTAGGACTAATCAGGATGGAGGAAGAAGGAAGAATAATAGCTGAAGCGGTGGAAAGGATTATGGAGAAGAAACTAAAGAAGGTGGAAAAGGAAAAGAAAGAAGTGGAGGGAAGGAAAGAGGAGAGAATAGAGGAGCTAGAGGAGAAGGTAAGGAAGATGGTGAAGGAGAAGAAAGAGGAGGAGAGAAAGAAGGAGGAGAGGATAGAGGAGCTTGAGGAAAAAGTGAGGAGAATGAAGAGGAAGATAGAGAGAATGGAGCAAAATGGAGGTAAAAGGAAGAGGGAAGACAACGAGGAGGGAGTAGGGGTAAGGAAGAAATGGTGGGCGGGGGTGGGTGAGAGTAGTGAGGAGGAGCAAAGGAAAAGAAATGTAATATTAAGGGCGGAGAAGGAGGTATGGGGGGACAAGGGCTCGAACTGGGAGAAGGTGAAGGAGGTGTTTGCGGAAGGACTAAGAATAAGGTTACGGTGAGAGAGGTGTGTATAGTGGGTCAAAGAGGAGCATGGATAACGCTTCTGGTGAAGCTGAAAGACGAAGAGGAGAAATGGCGGGTGATAGAGGCGAGGAGAAAGGCTGGAAACAGCTTAGGAGTGAAGATAGACGAAGATAAGTCGGTGGAAAGGAGAGACAGGGAGAGAGAGGAGAGAGAGGAGAAAATGGAAGGCTGGCTAAGGAAGAGATCGGGGAGATCAGAGGAAGAGGAAATTTCCAAGGATTTGGAAAGGAAATTGCTGATGGAGCCGGACGAGGATAAGGGGGAGGGAGGGAAGAGGGATTGGAGTGAATAAGGATGGGACGAACGGGAGGAAGGCCAGGGAGGGGTACCGACGCAAGAGAGGAAGAGAAAGAAGACAAAGAAGAACATGAGAAAGAATGATTTAGTTTTGCGATTTGAGTATTTTTGATTTGACTATGTTTAAGTTTTCGATTTTGCTTGTAGAGGTTTGGGTACGTTCCTCGTAAAAACAAAACGCCTTGTAAACCCCATGGGGATATGCAATAAATATACATACATATATATATATATATATATATATATTACAATCTGTTGCATAATGAATCAATTGTACGATGAAACAAAGTTATTTATCTGGTTATAATATTTACAGTCCTTTGAATCTGAATCCTTTAAACAAAATTGGACAATTCGTTGAATCTAAGTTTATCAGATTTTATCTTTCTTCCTATTTTTACCCGACACTGTATACTTGTCGTAATTTTTCGTTGGATCAAAAGGTTTCCATCTACTCGCTGGAAAAATGTGTTTGTTCCTCTTGTACCATGATCTAATGAGAAAAAATAAAAAAATAACATAAAAGAGAATTATACAAAGTATTCTTTTAATGATAAATACCTAAGTAAAACTTTTCCGCATGTGATTCCTCGATTTCGACAGAAGCATCGTGCATAACACGAATATCATCGTGAACGTCAAATGTGAACAGAGGCCCGCTCTTTCCTGGTGCTTATAGATATCCATTAACAGGTGGTACTTATGGTCGGCAGTCCAGACTCCGGAAAATCGCATTTTGCAAAGAATTATCTGAAGGAATACGGATACGTCAACAGAGACACTTTAGGGAGCTGGCAGAAGTGTATTGCCGCAGTCCAACAATACTTGAATCAAGGAAAAAGTATAGTTATAGACAATACCAATCCCGATCCAGCTTCGAGAAAGAGATACATTGAGGTAGCCAAGAAGCGCAATGTCTCGGTCAGATGTTTCGTCATGACGACAAGTATAGAACACGCGAAACATAATAATAAGGTAATCGGAAATTAACATTAACCGTCATCGTGTGAAAGAATCGTATGAAGTGATGTTTCCGAAAATTCTAATCGATTTATTATTATATTACAGTTTCGCGAGTTGACTGATCCAAGCCACATTCCAATCAACGAGATTATTATCAACTCCTACGTGTAAGTAGATTTTAGATATATACATCTCTACTCAAAATTATTTATCTTTGGATATGTAATTATATTTTGATGTTACTCCTTTGCAGATAAATGGTCGACAGAAGCTTACAATGTACTTATTTTTAACAATATTTCTATATGTAAGTATATTTGATGAACCAATAAATGGTAAACATAAATTCAAAATCTTGCTAATAGTTATATGAAATGACTGTTTTATGATAGTTCAAACATATATACATATATACACACACATATTAGATTTTATAATATATTATTAAAAATTACAAAGTGCAGTTTTCTTTATTTTAATTATGTTTAATATAGAATATTCATAAATAAATCCACGATTTATCTTTTATGTCCTTTTCCGATCGTTTCCAATAATCTCCATTCCGTTGTCATATTTACGTGATATACATACGTGTAGCATGTTGATTCAAGCAAATAAGACTTTACCTTTGTCGATATACTTGTTACTTAACTGTTTGAATCTGTTAATTGCATATTCGTAGATAAAATAGCAAGTCCTATCAAGCTTATCCATATATTTTCTAAGAGTAGCAATTTTGAACGATATCATAATGATAAAGATACAAGACATAACGAGAGACATTTTCGTAAAACTCACAAGTGCTTCAAACAAAAGAATTTGAATTATTTTTCTAATTGAATTGACAAATGGATAATAAAAATATAGCATCGTATATTATAGATAGTAGATGATACGTTATGTCGATACGTTATGTCGAGGCGGAAATTCCAAAATCCGTGGAAGAACAATTAGCCGAGTTAATGGCGAAATCGATAAGAAACAGGAACGGTTAATAAAACCTGTTCTAACCACGCAACTATCAATTTTAGTACTAAATAACTTTTTTCCTAATTGAGAGCGACAATTTTAACTTATAGATTCATGTTTTACGCACCAAAATACACAAAATTAAAATTTTAGCCAATTTGGTGAGGAAGCCCCTCTCCTTCATAATTACCTTTTTTAAACCACATTTAACTGCTTATAAATATAAATAATATAAATAATATAAATAATTAATTGAGATTGGAGTGGGGAGACGTAGTGGACGAGTTGGCCCGGAGTGGAGAGGAGTAAGAAAAGGGTTTTGAGAGAAGGTAAAGAGTAAGGGAAGATGAAGTAGGGTGCGGAGCTTGTTAAGGAGGTTCGGAGGAAGCCGTGAAAGTGGAGGAGAAGTCGAGGATAGCGTGGTTGAAGAGTAGTGATGAGAGAAAGTAAGGGAACGCTTGAGAGGTTAGGATGAGAAGCAGAAAGATAAAGGGGCCAGGTTACACGATGAGGAAGCTGAGCGAGTTGGCAGCATGGAGTTTCGATCGAGCGATCGATCGACCTGTCGCGAGACAGAGGGATTGTCGATGGTGGCGCGGCAGGTGCGAAACGGAGCAGGGAGTCATCGAGACGGGTCGATGGATCGAACGATCGAAGGGGCCGGCCATATAGACAGGTAATAGAAGGAGAAGGAGAGAAAGCGACGAGAAAGGGAGTAGATTATGGGTGAAGATGGACGAGGATAAATTGGTGGATACGAGGAGGGTAAGAGAGAGAGAGGAAAAGGAAAGGAGAAAGGAGAGGAGAGAGGAGAAATGTAGGAGTTTGAAGGGGACGGAGGAGAGTCTGTTCGGAAGGGTTAAAGGTAAAGGCGGAGGTGAAAGAGGTAAGCGAGGAGAGAGGAGAAATGGAGGAGTTAGAAGGGGACGGAGGAGGATGAGATTACGGAAAGGATGGAGGAGAGTCTGTTTGGAAGGGTTAAAGGTAAAGGTGGAGGTGAAAGAGAGTGAAGGTGGAATAAGGAGGGAAGGCGGCGAGCGAGAGGATGGAAAGAGACGGAAGGAAAAGGGAAGAGCAGTGGCAGAAAGGAAGGAAGTAAAGAGGTGGCTGAAGCAAGGGAGGCGGAAGGAGACGGCCGGATGGAAGACGAAGGGAGGGGAAATGAAATATAAGGTCGCAAGGGAAGATGATGTTATAACACAGTTTATTTTCAGAGAGAAGGTGGAATAAGGAGTGAAGGCGGCGAGCGAGAGGAGGGAGAGAGACGGAAGGAAAGGGGAAGAGCATTGGCAGAAAGAAGGGTAGCAAAAAGGTGGTTGAAGTAAGGGAGGCGGAAGGAGATAGACGGATGGAAGACGAAGGGAGGTGAAATGAAATGTAAGGTCGCAAAGGAGGGGAAAAAATTGTAAGGTCGTGTGGAGAAGGAGATCACGAGAAGGATGGAGGAGAAACGGACGAGGACGAAGTTCAGGGGAAGAAAGGAGGAGAGAAGATAGAATAAAATAGAGGGGTGTGGTGAGCGTGAGGAGGGTGAGAGACGGAGGGAAAGGAGAGCAGTGGTGGATAGGAGGGAAGCGGAGAGGTGGCTGAGGGAAACGGACGAGGACAGGGAACAGTTGAGACAGGAAGGAGGAAGGCGAAGGTACGCGGAACCGGAGGAAGCAGAAGAAGATAAACAGAGGGATGAAGGAAGAGGGGGAAGGGAGAGGGAAATAGAATGAATTGTAAGGTCGCATATGGCCAGGGCGTGTAAGGGAGTGATTTGTAAGAGGTTTGGGTACGTTCCTCATAAAAAAAAACGCCTTGTAAACCCTACGGGGATACACAATAAATCTACATACATATAAATAATTAATATAAATAATATAAATAATTAAATTATTTATATTCAACCAATTAATAATTTTTAAAATATAAGTAATTTATCTGAGACTATTTATTTATTATTGAAAAAATTAATAATTATTTTCCACTAATTATTAATTTTCGAATAGATAGTAATTTATTTTTGATAAACCATTTATTAATTATTTTAATAATAAAGAATTTATTTTTACTAATTACCAGTTTACAAAAGAAATTAATTCATTTTCACCTAATTACTAATTTTTACAAACTAGAAATTTTTCTCTGACAAATTACCAATTTTTTAAGTAATTTACACTTTTCACAAAAATTAAAGGAACACTATATAAATTTATCTTTAAAAATAGGCAAAATTCAAGCAGCTGTAACTTTGTTAAAAATAAACAAAATTTAAATTTAAAAAAAGGATTTTAAAGCTCAAAATTTCTACTTTCGAAAGGTTACTATTATTTTTTAGTTTCTGTGAGTTTGGTAATTTTTACATGTAGAAAACTACGAGCTAGACAAAATAGAAAATTTTCTTCTCACTTTGTGGGCCTGTCAAGTGCACAAAAAAAATCTGCGAAAATTTTCGACTTTCTAACGTAAAAGCTTGAAGTTTTCCTTGCAAAATCTTTTTTTTTAATGTTTCTACGATTTTTTGTTACTGATTTATCGCGGATTGAATAAGAAATAAGGATTTTGACTTTGATTGCTCATAATTCCCTTAGAAATCATCGTATCGCAATTCAAAAAATAGATTCTTAAAGCTGAAACTTTGTTCTATTGAACGGTATAATTGCCAAATTTTTTTAAATAACATGTAAATATGATACAAATGGATGAAAATAATGTAAAAATTCAGGTTTTAAGCTTTAAATTTAAATTTTGTTTATTTATAACAAAGTTACAGCTGCTTGAATTTTGCCTATTTTTAAAGATTTTAGTGTTTCTTTAATTTTTGTGAGAAATATATAATTTACTTTTACTTAAATATTATTAATTTTTATGTAAATAGTAATTTTTTGTAACTAATTATTAATTTGCTAATTTAATAAAAATTTAATTTGTTGTTCTTGCTAATTTCGTAAATAATTAAAAAATAAAAAATAAAAATTTTTTGCAGATCTTTGCTTAACACTACAAAATGGGTGATATCAGTACAAAATTACCTTTTTCAAAAAAGGTAAAAAAAGGCGCCAAGTACACGCAATGTATTTTGTAAATTCAAAAATCCAACCTAAGTGGTAGCTTTATTTCTTTTTCACAAAATTATATTACTTAACTTAACTCAAGTGACATATATTTCAAAAAAAGATATAAAATCTTTAATTTCTTCTTCACAAAATTATATTACCTAACTCAACTCAAGTGACATGTATTTCAAAAAAAGATATAAAATCTTTAATTTCTTCTTCACAAAATTATATTACCTAACTTAACTCAAGTGACATGTATTTCAAAAAAAGATATAAAATCTTTAAATTAAATTACGCCAATTGCAAAGAGAATATGTATATTGCTTTGAAAGATAATTGTTGTGCAATTTCTTCTTCACAAAATTATATTACCTAATTCAACTCAAGTGACATGTATTTCAAAAAAAGATATGAAATCTTTAAATTAAATTACGCCAATTGCAAAGAGAATATGTATATTGCTTTGAAAGATAATTGTTGTGCAGCTACTTAAAAAAAATAAAACCCAAGTGGTATTTTTGTGTTCCTATTCAAGGGTCTTCCTATTTCAACCCAAGTGGTAATAGCTTCTTAATTCTCTTTAACAAATTTTTAATATTACAAAGAATTATTTTAATTACAAAGAATTAAAGAAGTAACAGTACAAAATAAAAATATTTAATTATAACAAAATAAATAAATTTTTCTTGTAAAAAAACTTGGCGCTGCTAGACTTTGAAATTTAAACATTAAAATTTAAACATTAGTACTAGATTTTTGATCGAATAAAAAACAATAAACATAATTTAGGGAAGAATGCGACAGGAGTAAAAAAGCAGCGCCAAGTTGTTTTTTAACGTGCGATTGAATCGCTCGACGACCGATGCCTTCATCACCGAATACGTGGAATAATGATTGATGTCGTGTTTTCTCACGAGACGTTGCACGTCGGTGTTGTAAAATTCCTTCCCCATGTCGGTTTGTAGATTACTAGGACACCTCCCGCTATCTCGAATTATCTCAGCGATAGCGTCAGCTGTCTCGCTGCCGCCTTTACCCTTGAGCGGCACGGCCCACGCGTACTTGCTCAACACATCGATGACGGTGAGTATGTAGTGGTGGCCTCCGTTGAAACGCGAGTACGGACGCATCTCGACGATATCAGCCTGCCACAGATCGTCGTATCCTCGCACTATGACGTGTCTGCGGGGAAAATTTCTTCTCGCCGGTGCGTGCAATTCGTCCACCAGCCGTCGCTTTTCGATATTTTTATCCACATCGGTCGATTTTAACGGTCTCATGTTCGGTTAGCGTTTCGTTGTCGTTCGTCGTCGTTCTTTAACTGTACGTAGCCGTTTTTGTTTATGTTTCTGCGTCGTTCGTCGCTGTTTCTGAACCGCTCAGAAACGATTTCGAGCCGTTCCTGAACCGTTTGACGGCCGTCCGACAACCGTTCCTGAATCGTTCGTTGTCGTTCGTCGTCGTCAGTTAACCGTTGTTTATCATTCATCGTCGTCGTCGTCGTCGTCGACGTTCTTTAGCCGTTTGTAGCCTTTCCTGTCACCGTGTAGTTCGCACCTGTTTCTGAACCGCTCGTAATCGTTTCTGAGCTGTTTTTGAACCGTTCTTGAACCGTCCGACAACCGTTCTTGAACCGTAAGACAGCCGTCCGACAACCGTTCTCGAGTCGTTCGTTGCTGTTCGTCGCCGTCATTAATTAACCGTTGCCTCTCTTCACTCGTCGCCGTTCGATAGTCGTTTCTGCTGAACCGTTTCTTGTCACTCATCGTCGTTCGCGAGTCGTTTCCAATCTAACGATATTCGCACGCCGAAGCGCGTTTACCGCAGTCTGTAACGCTCGCACGTCCTTCTCGAACGCGGTAAGCTTCTCGTCTGACTCTTTCCGTTGATCTCGCAAACTTTTAACGCACTGATCCACGTATAGTTTGTTAACAGCGTCACCGTCAGTCTCAGGTTGCGCTACGCGACGAATCTTGCACGACCTTGCGTCAAAGTCCGTGGCGATGCGACACAGAGCGTTGTCGCGCACGAAATTTCTCACTAATCCGCTCCACCGATGGTACGAATTGGCATTCGTCGCGTCTTCGCTCCGCTCGAACAATCCAAATTTATTGATCGGCATTTCAACACCGATTGAACGGATCGCTGTCGCGCCGTTTAATTTATAATAAGCCCAGCCTCGCGAAGTTCCTCGATGATCGACGTGATCTCGTTGTCGTGGGCATTGTTGCCAGCGTGGCGCGAAGCGTCGAGCAATCTGTGACGATTCACCAGCTCGTTGGGGTCGTCCCAGTGCACGTAGTCGATCTTATTGTCGGTTAGCGTCATCGCGCGAGGCGCGAATACGCCCTTTCCGGATTTTTTCGTCTTGGATTCGGTCGATATCAACGGTGAGATTACCCATAGATACTTGTATCCCCTGTTACCCTTTACTCGCTCGCAAGGATCGTGCTTGTATTTATGAGCACTCGTCGCCAACAGTATGCTCCTGTACTTTTGCCTATCGGCCTCCGTGTAGAGTTTATCATCGGGTATTTTTTTGAAGATTAACTCGTAAATACCGGGTGTACCGGCGTATCGTACGTCGCCGATATGAATGTTATCCGCTTTGCCCACGTAAAAACGTTTATTACCGAGCATCAATTCATTCTTGTCGAGATAAACGCCGTACACGTCGTCTGTCGTTGGATCGGCGCCCAAAACAGACGAGATATCCACTCGGCTCAGTGGACCGAAGCGATCTTCCAACGTTTCTATAAACAATTCTCGCCCCTCCGACGTTTGCAACTGCTTTTGAACGGTCGTCCCGATCGAGTCTTCCGTGGTTTCAAAAACATACTCGTTTTCGAGAAATTCGGGACTTGTACGTTGCACGGTTTGCGTCGGTGTAGAGGTTATCGGTGTAGAGGTTATCGGTAGTACTATCGAGCGTTTCGATTGATTAGATTTACGCGGTGTCGACGATGTGAGATCCGACCAGGAGTCTAATCGTTCCCTCTTTATCTTCGGTGTAGCATCCTCCTCCTCCTCGCCAGCGACGCTTTCCGGCTTCTCCTTCTTCACCGCGGTCAAGCTCGAGTTGTCGACGATCTTTTTCAGCGGCCCGATGAGAGGTTTAAAGTGCGTGTCCAACTCAATGTCCTTCTCGATCTTACCGGTCTTCAAAGCGCGAAGTTTCTTACGAATCGAATTACTCGTTTTCGCAATATCTTTCACGATCTTCTCGCGTTCGCGAATCGTCTCGCTCCCGTCGATCGCAGCCATCGCGGGGGAAAAAAAACAAAGCAGAGCGTCGATCTCTCTCTGTAACGCTAACGTTTCACCTTCGACGACGTATCGGTGACGACTGACCGCTTTTGCGGTATCGCGAACACGTTAAACCCTTTTCTGTATCGGCCGTTCGAAAGCGCGCTGTCCTTATCTATCACTACGAATCCGTACTTGCATTGCCAACAATCGTGGCACAACGAGCAAAATTCATCGTACGACATGTCGGTATTTACGTGATCGTTGTACACGTGTTTCAAATTAGTACCATCCTGTTTGAATAGGATCAGCAGATTCGCGTTGTCGCGTATCAGATGTTTAGGTATTCTCGCGTACGTCTGACAGAGATAAAAGCAGTCGACGCTCGAGTGCCTGCCCATTGAGAAATACTCTCTCACAGTGTCTTGCTTATCGCACGCCACGTCGTCGAAGACGAATATCGAGTTTGGGCACGCGTCGCTCGGTGGAATGACGTCACTGTTATTGGAGCAGGTGTAGTAGCCGATTTCGTCGATCGATGTCAATAAATTCTCCAGATATCGGTATTTCGGTTGTCGCAGCGATTTTGAGTACACGTACACATTCTCGAAACGTACACCGTGCGGACTTTCCAGTAAACTTATCAGAACGTTGGTTTTAACGCAATTCGAGGGACCGCAAATGATTGCGCGTATAGTAGTCGGCAGGATCGTACCGTGTCTGCGCTTCTCCGCGTTGCCCTCCATCGGTCGTGATCTGTCGTCGCAATTCGTCACGCGAATCGTCAACGGTTGTTGCACAAATCTCATTTTTTTCCTCACACTTTGTACGACTGAATCGAACTTTCTCGTTTGAACGTCTATTTATAGATGCGCGGTACCGCGAATCGCTCAGTCGCACAGATGTTCGTCCTGCTGTCGAGACCTTCAAACATTCGCGATTTTAGCGCCGAATGCGGCGAATGTCAATGAAAACAAAAAAACAGGTGGCGGTCTGTTTAATCGCGCGATTGGTGCACTTCCGTTCGAATTGCACATTCCCGGCTACCAGTTTTGCGGTCCGGGTACTCGTTTGCAAGAACGATTGGCTAGAGGTGATCCGGGTGTAAATCCATTGGACGCGGCGTGTCGCGAGCACGACATAGACTATTCGCGTAGCAAAGAGCTCACCGAGAGACACGCGGCTGACAAGATACTCGCCGAGAGAGCGCTGGGACGCGTCATCGCGAGAGATTCGACTCTCGGAGAGAGGGCTGCCGCTACAGCCTTCTGGGCGGCCATGAAGGCTAAGACGAAGCTCGGAATGGGTTTGAAAACACGAAAAACACGAATGAGGAAAAGGTCGACGAAGAAACGGATACTTCCGACAGCGAAACGAGGTGGCGTATTGCCGATTCTACCGTTGTTGGGAGTTCTCGGTTCTCTGGCCGGCGAAGCGGCCGGAATTACAACGGCGATGAACGCTAGCAAAGCCGCGCGGCGTCAGCTGGAAGAGACGCAACGTCACAATCGCGCCATGGAAGGTCGCGGACTTTATCTCGCTCCATACAAATATGGACAAGGACTGTATCTCGGCCAGCACAAACGCGGGCGAGGAGTAGCGTTGAAGATTAGAAAGAAAAAAAAACGTCAAAAAGACGTTAAATATGCCCACGGGTATTACGACTAACGTACAATTGAGTCGACTGGCAAGGCAAATGCGCGTACCGTTCTTCAGAGGTGTTTTCATGCGTGATTCGTTACCGATCGTCGATAGCGTACGTCGAAACGAGAGCGGTATTGTGAATTTGGACGATGCAGCGGGCCCCGGCACCCATTGGGTAGCGTACGCCAAGAGGGGAGATCGAGTCGTATATTTCGACAGTTTCGGCAATCTTCAACCACCGAAAGAACTGGTGCGATATTTCGGACCGAGCGTGACGAAGATCGAGTACAATCACACGTCTTATCAGCGATATGATCAGAGCATCTGTGGACAATTGTGCTTGCAATTTCTCCGGACGATCGACGACGATCGACGCTAATTTAAAACCTGACGACGCGCCTTGCGGAGACTCAGTGTTCGTCAAACAGCTCCCGTCGACATGTCTATAACGTTCACACTGACCGGGAAGAGCAGCATCCTCGCGGAGCACTATTTTCCCGCCGTGGATCTGAGCGACGGTGACTACGAGCTAGGTCTAACGTGTTTTGAGACTTATCATACGATTCCGAACGTGAATTCTTTGAATAATAAATTTTATTTCGACGAGGATGACACGGAAATTACGATTCCCGAGGGATCGTACGAGATACGAGCCATACACGAGTTTTTGAAACGGGAAATTTCACGGAAACGTCCGCGACACGTGGTTCGTTCCAACGACGACGACGATCGTATGTCGGTCGCGAATATCGCGCGAGAGGAGACCGTTCGCGCGAACGGCTACGAAGACGAGGTCGCGGAGTACCCGATAGTGCTCCGCGCAAATTACAATACGATGAAGAGCGAGATCAAGTGCGCTTTCAGAGTGAACTTTAACAAACCGAACAACGTCGGATCGCTGCTAGGATTCTCGTCGACGCGTGTATTGCAGCCGGGACAGTGGCACGAATCGGACGCACCGATTAATATTATCAATGTAAACATTATCCGCGTGGAGTGTAACGTGACCGCGGGTGCGTACAGCAACGGTAAACGCGTTCATACGATCACGCCAATGTTACTCCAAAAGTGACACTGGAGTATTTTAATAACTTAAAAATTCTCTAAATCACTGAGACATTCACCTTTCTTCATTATAACACTCCGACGATAGCCAGATCCATCCCAATAACTGAATGTGATCTCAATTTCTTCTTCCTTCAACGCGTTCTGCTTTCTAGCCCATTCTTGCCTCAATTCTTCCTTAAGTTTATTTTCCTCCTCCTTCCTTTCTCTATCTGGCAAGAAACTTGTATCTACATCTGGATTTTTCTTAATCTTCTTAATCGCGAGGCCATCAGATTGCTCATTTTCTGACTGCGGGGATTTTTCGGCATTGTCTTCATCCAGCTTAAAAGACAAAGCTTGAATCTGTTTCTTCTGTTTGTTCTTTTCTTTTCCTGCTCTTTTTCACGTTCCTTGTATCAAAGCATGATATGTATGACTAGATGACATTCAGAGCACTGGGCGAAAATCACATAACATTCAGAGCACTGGGCAGAAATCACATGTGTATATATATATATATATATATATATAATCACGGCAAACCGCATATATAACATCGTGTTATTTTTATTACATTTAGGAAAATTATTTCATATTAACTCAATAGGCGTTAAACTTGCATACATAGGGAGCTTTCCAGCAAGTGACACAAGCCGACACAAACGTCGTTCTATCTTTCTTTTTTGGCAATGAGTAACAAAGACAAACCGGTAATCTAACCTATACTACGTTTACGCGAGCGTTACTTAATTCTGTATAGTAACTTACGAAAACGATACGATAACTTACGATAATTCCTTCGCGTAAACGGGATCTCTTCGGCATCAGCTCCATGCCGTCAATATATCTAGGTTAACCTGTGTAAACACTCGCGTAATCGCGTAAACGTAGTATAGTAAGTAACAGTAATATATATAGAATAATAGATATATAATTACATATAAAACAATTACCTTGAATTAATCGTCGCGTCGCGTAAAGAGTCACGGTCGGTCTCGCTCCGACACTACCGTGTCTCTCGATAGGTTAACTGAACTGTCAGTGACAGCGCACTGAACGCACTATCTGCACTGCGCGCAGCCGCGCAGTACACACTTACACACACGTATTAACTGAACTGACTGTGACAGCGCGCTGACGAAAGCGCCGCCAGTGTCGAAAAAGTGAAAGTGACATTACTCTGTTATATGTATGTTATAATCGCAGCGTTAGGAGGAGTATCTTAAATAAAATTTTTCACATTTGGACTTTGCGTCGCAATATCTCCGCTCGTAGGGCACGTAGCGGAAAATATTATAGGAGATACCCCCCCCCCAAGTCGACCCCAAGCTATCGATCAAGCCTACTTAGAACTTGATCCGTTCACTCGTTATCGAGATCTCAACATCTCGAGTACTCGCAACCCGTCGCGTCGCGTAAAAGAGTCACGGTTGGTCTCGCTCCGCGTGTACTTGGCGCGAGACACTACCGTGTCTCTTGATACACGAGTTTTCACCGAGCGTACCACCGGGATATAAAATATCGGAAACGCCGGCGCAGATCATTTACCTGCCGATCATTGCGCGGAGCGTTACTGATCTAACGATACGCGTCGCTGATCAAGACGGACGATTGCTCGATTTTCGCGGAGAAGAGATCACCGTCAGATTGCACGTACGACGGCGAGAGCGATAACGCGCCAGTGTATGCGTGAGCGTGAGTGTGCGCGCGACATATGAGATGCTAGTGTTGAACGACTCGGAGCACGCGACAGATAACAACAATAATATCTTTACGGCTGCGCCGATCGACGATATCGTCAAGTCGACATTCGGCGGTGTTAAACAAGCGACGAGAAATAAGCTCAACGCGTTGAACGTTAAATTTTTACAATCTCTGGGATTCGCGGGACGAAACATCTGAACGATGACTGAAATTCTCAACATCGGAGGCGAGCCGGTCTTCGACGATCGCATCGTCAAGATCGAGACTCACACGTACAACCCGTACGCCAACACAACGTTTGACTATAGCGACGAGATACGAATACCCATACAACAGCAGGATCTGTATACGTTGCCGTGCGAAAGTTTTCTCTACGTCGAAGGAACATTGACGGTGACCAGAGCAGCCGGCCAAGACGATAACGTGGTACTGGGGACTAATTGCGTTGCGTTCATGTTCGACGAGATTCGATACGAGCTCGACGGTATGGAGATTGATCGCTGCAGAAACGTAGGAATAACCAGCACGCTCAAGAACTACGTTACGGTATCGTCCGACAGAAGCGTGATCCTGAGAAACGCTGGCTGGGAGCCACAGAATAACCCGAATGGATATTTCAATTTCTGCGTACCGCTCAACACGTTACTGGGATTTTGCGAGGATTACAAACGCGTGGTGATCAATGCTCGTCACGAATTGATCTTGATACGATCGCGCAACGACAACAATTCCCTGGTGGGAAGTCTCGCGTTGGAGCCCACCATCAAAATACTCAAGATACAATGGCGAATGCCTCACGTGGTATTGAACGAGATCAACAAGCTGTCGATGTTGCGCGCCTTGGAAAACGGACGATATCTAAGTATGGGTTTCCGTTCGTGGGATCTGTACGAGTATTCCCTGTTGCAGAACACGACCAAGCACTCGTGGGCCATTAAGACCGCGACTCAGCTCGAGAAACCGCGATACGTCGTCTTCGCTCTGCAGACGGGTCGGAAGAACGTCATGTCCGCCGACACAAGTCGATTCGACGATTGCAACTTGACCAACGTAAAACTCTATCTAAACTCAGAAGTTTATCCGTACGACGACTTGAATTTGGATTTTGGTAAACACAGATGGGCGATTCTGTATGATATGTACGCGCGTTTCTGCAAGGGCTACTACGGATACGAATATCTCGAGCCGAGTCTCACCGTTTCGACTTTTCTACGTAACGGCCCGTTTGTGATCATCGATTGCTCTCGCCAAAACGAATCCGTCAAAAACGCCACCGTGGATGTCAGAATAGAATTCGATTGCATGGAGAACGTACCGCCGAATACCTCCGCTTACTGTCTCATCATACACGACCGCGTGATTGAGTACAACCCGTTGACGAACGTGGTGCGCAGAATAGTCTGAGCGTTCGCGGCAACGTCGACGTGAATATTTTCTCTCTCTCTCTCTCTCTCTCTCTCTCTCTCTCTCTCTCTCTCTCTCTCTCTCTCTCTCTCTCTCTCTCTCTCTCTCTCTCTCTCTCTCTCTCTCTCTCTCTCTCTCTCTCTCTTTCTCTCTCTCTCTCTTTCCATCAGTCTCCGATACAATTATTGATAGGGGTAAGGGAGGGGAGAAGTATAAATCAGAGTGTCGCGAGACGGTTTGCAGAGTTGCGCGTCATTCCTCTCGATTGACGCATCGACGAGGGAGAGAGAGATATATATAAAGAAATCTCGTCATGTCCGTACCAACGTTCGTGGACCTGCAAGGATTCCTCGTCGGGATGAAATTTGTCGTGAAGGAGGTGGCTGTGCTGAGAAAAGGCTGCGTTCTGTCGCATCACATCTTTAATTACCCCATGCCGTGGAATCTCCTCACAAAATCCGATAAATCGTGTGCTACCTGGTTGATTCGCAATCACCATGGATTACGATGGGAAGACGGAAACGTGCCGTACAGCATGGTGAAACGCCTGATTACATCGGCCGTGCTTGGTGTAGAAGAAGAAGACGATGATGAGAAAAAAGACGATGACGATGAGATGCCGACTCTCGTGTACGTCAAGGGATGTCAGAAACGAGAATGGCTGGTGGATCTGCTGGAGAATTATGCGCGAAAAAACCTAATCGTCGAGACTCTGGATGCGCATTACGAAGATATCGAATCTTTGAATAAACTAGATGATACCAATACTATGCGATGCGGAAAACATGAAAAGAATTGCGCGTTACAAAATGTAATAAAACTATTTAACTGGTGGTCGCGCACTACGCCATAAGATCTTTTTTTAAAAATAAATTATATATAACTTTTTATAATGTTTTTATTTCTTACTCCCCCTCCCCCATCATCACCGTTAGAGTAGGCTTTACTTCCCCCTCTCCCTTTCCCCCACCACCTCATTACTTTTGGAATTGTCGCGTATACTAGATTAATTTTACACGATCAGTCTTGTCACGATCGCTTGTACTGACGGTCAACTTCTCAGAGAGCCGAGAGGAAAAATGTTCTCCTTTGAAGGATGCAGCAGCAGCAGCAGCAACAGCAAAACAACGGTGCAAAACGCGCGAATGCCGTGAATTATTACGTGCCGATTCACGACGTTGAAACTCAAACGTATGAGGCCAGATGTAATAGGTAAGTTTCTTTTAAGAAAAAAATAGAGCCTCTCCCAGTTTTTATATCTTTACAAATTGTATTACTTATGAAAATAAACTAATTTCATTTCTTTTATACAGCATTTCGGGGGATCGTCGCGCGGTACGTATACTCGGCAGACGATACGCGCTGACAGCTACGGGATATAAATTCCTCGAAATTGGTATCAACGTGGGCCCACCAAGCTACGTGGAGATCGCCGTTGGAGATCATCGAGGAAAGGAACTGCTGTTGTCTCTCGAAACGTGGAAGGCACTCTACGAGCAACGGCGAAACATTCAGAATTTCTTTCGCAACGACTACAAAGATGTCCATAGTTTTATAAATGTTGGACCGCTAACGGTGAGAGTTTGTACGTCGGTTAATAACGTCAAACTCATACGTCTCGAATCTGTAAACGTACGCTTGATGATGACCGAATCGACGTTGCGTCGTATGTTCGATCTCGATCGGTGCATCGATGCGAGATTCGATCGTTTGGTCAGAATACTTGCAACGGTTGATGCAAAGTTTGCGCAGTTCTCCGGTATCGCGTCCATTGTGACGGATCCCAAGGAAGCGTCGAATGTAATATACGCTAGCGATGCGTTCAATACGAATCAGCTCATCAATTGTGAGCTCGCAACTTTAGTTTTTTAGTAGGGTAGACCGGGGCACGTTGTCACACATTTTTTTCAATATTTTTTGTATTTTTTACATTCAATATTTGAGAGTACTGTGATATGCCAAAATTTTGAGTGAACCCTCAGCTTCAATTGGACAGTATCGAATTTTGTGTGATTGTTACTCTACAGTTGTTACATAACAATAAATAACGACAGGTCGCTTGTGACAACGTGCCCCGTGACCGGGGCACGTTGTCACATCAAATGTAATTGCATACAAAATGTTATCCAAACTGTATTCAACGTAAATATTAATATATTATAGTGCGCTGCAATGTAAAAAAGTAAAATCCTTCACAGAAACATTTATTTTATTTCAAAAAAGTACAAAAAGCACGAAGTTTTTGTCTTAATCTAAATACAAGAATTCCACTCGAATGCGCAACTTATTGATCGTTAACAGCAAGACGAATTACTTCTAGATCGACTACTGCGGCTCTCGCAGTTTTCCGTTTGTAGGAGCGCACCATATCCCAATTGCACCTATGACATTAAAATTCGTGACAACGTGCCCCGAGGGCATTTTTTACTCTAAACAGCCTCATGGCCGACACGTTTGAGATATTCATAAGGTTAGGTATTGCACGCGGTAGGTAAAAGTACATACTTTAAGATAATATAAAGGTCTATTCTGAAAAAACATAAGCTTCATGTCCAGTACGTTGAATATTAGACAATTAAAATTTTACTTACGGTCGCAAAAAACTTTCAAGTTGATTTTACGTCAACACGGCTGGAGCAATCTCAACACTGTAAACACACCAAAGATGGGCATACACTAACACGTTTTGGGAATGACGGGTGCTGCCCTCTGGTTATTAGTTTTTTAAATAAAGCCGATGTGACAACGTGCCCCGTGTGACAACGTGCCCCGGTCTACCCTACGTAAGATATATTATGTAAAAGAAGAAGAATTAAATAAACAGGCTTTTTTTTACAACTAAATGAACGATGTAATTTCTTTGCGTACATGTCCATCCCTACCTAAATTTTATCATCGCTTCTATGCGGTCGATCATCGTCGATGACGTCATTTCTTCCTTTGTTTTTTACGTACTGCGTATATAGATTGTTTTTTAAGTATAAATCATACTATAATTTCTTCGCGCGCATTTATATTCGAGTCGTATATGCGACGTCGGCCGGAGCATCGGCGCCTCGCTTCTATATTATGATATGCGATACTTGTTTGTAAATTCAAGCAGCCGAAATTCTAGCGGACGTCGTCGCTCGCCTTTGTAGCGCGAGACTTCGCTGGAAGCGACTATCAGTTTTATACACCGCTATTATATTTTTCTCTGGCAACTTCTCCGTTCTGCAACCGTCTGAAGCGTCATTGAATTCAGTCTCGTCGTGGCCGTACGTGAGCGTGCAACGTGTTTCGTTTATATACATTTTTTATAATTATATTAAGTATTTGTTTGTTTGTTTGTTTGTGTGTGTGTGTGTGTGTGTGTGTGTGTGTGTGTGAGATGCCTCCTCTAGAAATTGTGCGAGGCCGTGTAAAAGTGGGTGATTATAACGAATCAAACGACTCTGACAGTGATCAGGATCAGGGTGAGTGGCTCGCTGCTCCGCCTGCTCCCGAACCCCCGCGTCAGCCACCCGCCATAGGACGCGGGCGGGCGCTGCTGAACCCTATCCGACCACTTGGTATCGGACGCGGGCGGGTGCAAGTTTACGTGGATCACCGCGCGGCCCTCGGACGCGGGCGGGCACAGTTTTACGCCGCGGCCTTCGCGCAGGGTCGCGCGTATGTTCCAACGGAGGAGGACAATAGATTAGCGGACGAACTTTTGTTCGACGTGGATCGAGTCCTGCATATCGCGGGTCCTCCTCCTCCTCCCGCTAACCGCCGCCCTGGTGCTCAGAATCTGCGGGAGGCTTTACTGGCTATGTTGCGACGAATGGAGGGTCGCGGCCATGGGAACCCTTCTCGCCAAAATTAAAAGGTAAGATCGCTGACGCGACCGTCACGCGGACTCCACGCGGACCCGCGGCGCGGCGCGGACCCCCCCCCCCCCACGGGGACCCGCGGCGCGGACCCGCGGCGCGACGCCGACCCCCCCGCGCGGACGCGCGGCGCGACGCGCACCGGACCCCGCGGACCCCCCCCACGCGGACCCGCGGCGCGACGCGGACCCCCCCCCCCGCGCGGACCCGCGGAGCGACGCGAACCCCCGCGCGGGCCCGCGGCGCGACCGCGAACTCGAACTCGAACGCGGGTGAGTCATCCCGGTGAGTCATCCCGGTGAGTCATCCCCCCGTTGAGTCATCCCGGTGAGTCATCCCGGTGAGTCATCCAGGTGGTATGTCAAGGTCACCCCCCCTCCCCCTCACTCCCTCGTAATCCGATACCCTTGTGTAACCCGATACCCCCCTCCCCCTCACCCTCTCGTAATCCGATACCCTTGTGTAACCCGATACCCCCCTCCCCCTCACCCCCGCGAAATCCGATACCCCTCCACCCCCCTCCCCCTCACCCCCGCGAAATCCGATACCCTTGTGTAACCCGATACCCCCCCCTCCCCCCTTCCCCCCGCGAAACCCGATACCCCCCCCTCATTGCCCCCGGGTTGGAAGCGGCCTTCTATACCTACTTTTGTCCTATTTCTTCAAATCATTTTTAGCGTAGCCAGACTATTTTCAATAGTCTCAAATGCCATCTATCGATGCAAAAGCAACCGTACGTACGGCGACGACAACGTTTCGTAATTGTAAAATTTAACATTTCGGGCTTTGCATCGTAATATCTCCGCTCTTAGGGCACGTAGCGGAAAAATAAAAACACTTTTATTATATACAGTAAAACCTCGTTTATCCGAGGTAATGTGGGGAAGGGGTACCTCGGATAAGCGAAAACTCGGATAACACGGAATAAATAAAAAAAACTCGAAAACTTCCCTTATTTTTGGTATATTTAAAATGGTACAAGGGAATTTAACCACATTAACATATAAAAATGAAAAATTAACGAACGTGGATTAATTTTTCGCGTAACAAGCATTACTTATTACAAACGTGGTTTAAGAAAGTCAGTGATAGAGCACTGCTTCAACCTGCTCATTCGTTTTTTAGCTGCAATATCTCGCCATCAACTACATACATACTTCGCGCGCATCGCATAGCAGCGAAGCGCCATCCGTTTCATCCGAGTTCTTCCGTATTACCCGAGCGCACAGCTCGCTTAACGCGGAGTGCTCGGATAAGTCCGGTGGCTCGGATAACGCGGAGCCTCGGTTGATCGAAGGCCGGATAAACGAGGTTTTACTGTAATTCAAACCCAAGCTATCGATTGGGTCTACTTAGAACTTGATCGGTTGAGCGGTTATTGAGATCTCAAAATCTCGGGTATTCGCAACTCGTGCATTCGTGTAAGAGTCACGGTGCGGTCTCGCTTCGCGTGCACTTGGCGCGAGACACTACCGTGTCTCTGGATATATTGTACCTCATATAGAAAAATTAATGTAAAGACATTTGGTGTAAAAAATAGCCGGAAAGGTTAATAAAGTTCAATCAATCAAAAAATCTACGTGTGCGTGCGTGCGTGCGTGCGTGTGTGTGTGTGTGTGTGTGTGTGTGTGTGTGTGTGTGTGAGGGAAGATGTGTAAAAAAAATAAATTTGAAAATAATTAATAAATGCAAAATCCACTTGTTTTACCTTAGCAATCTGAGTAAAACCACTTGCAACTTCAGCATGACCAAGATTGGATTTTACGGAGCCAATCATTAATGGAGTTTTTCTATTCTTACACAAGACATTATGAATAGCATTGATTTCCTGAGGATCGCCGACTTTGGTACCGGTACCATGTGTTTCAATGTAATCCAAGCAAGATGGTATTCCACACTCTTCGTAAAATTCCATTAGCAAAGTACCTTGCATACGTATCGATGGATGTGTTATTCCTTCTTTTTTGTAACCATCGCTGTTTGTCTTAATATGTGGACATATAGCATAAATCCTTTTCGCATTCTTTGCTTTTTGGAGGTATATCACTCCCATTGTTTCGCTACGTGAATAACCATTTGCAGCGACATCAAAAGGTCTACAATAACCATCGGGTGCCAAAACACCTGAAAGATAAAAAATATATATAATATACATCTTTTAATATATATATTAAAATATAAATTATAAATGCACATATACAGAATATTTTTAAAAAATGTCCCATATTTTGAGAGCAGGTAGTACTCATTAAAATAAGGAGAAAATGTCCAGTAAATGACTTTTATATTCAGTTTAATCCAATCTATCCCATTCTTTTGGCTGGGTACTTTTGTTTTGGACACTCTGTAGATACATGCAGTACCGTCCATAAGTTCCCGGACATCTCAAAATTTCGAAATAATAATCCAAAACTTGGTTAAGCCATGTTTATTCAGACTTTCTATGATACATTATTTTGATGAAACGAAAAACTGAATGAACTCTTGGGGTTATAGCTGACTTTCATTTCAAAAAACTAAAGTTTTGATTTGTTGAAGAATCCACCTTAATAACTGCTTTACAAATCAGAGGCTTCCACAAATATCAACGCCCTTTGACAGCGCTTTCAAATAAGCTGGAAGTCTATTGAATCTGAATCTCTTGAAAAATTGATCAGGAGAATGCCTCTGATTTGTAAAGCAGTTATTAAGGCAAAAAGTGGACTCGTCAACGAACCAGAACTTTAGTTTTTTTTTTATGAAAGTCAACTTTAATCCCAAGAGTATATTTAGTTTTTAGTTTTATCAAAACAATGTATCACAGAAAGTCTGAATAAATATGGTTCAACCAAGTTTTAGACTTTTATTTCGAAATTTTGAGGTGTCCGGGGACTTATGGACGGTACTGCATGTATCTACAGAGTGTCCAAAACAAAAGTACCCAGCCAAAAGAATGGGATAGATTGGATTAAACTGAATATAAAAGTCACTTACTGGACATTTTCTCGTTATTTTAATGAGTACTACCTGCTCTCAAAATATGGGACATTTTTTAAAAATATTCTGTATATGTGCATCTATAATGTATATTTTAATATATATTAAAACTTCAGATATGAAAAAACGTTTCAAACAAAAGTTGTAGGATATTAAGGGGGACAGATGATGAAAACATGGACTTGACTTTGAGTGACCTTTTCAAAGCTAGGTCAATGTAATAGATGTTTTCTTAAATGGAACCCCCTATTTTTGTATTGCATATTCTTGTAGCCCTTGTCGAAATGTTTTTAAAACACTATAATAACAGCTTTCTTTCATTAAGAATTTCCTGAGATATTTTAAATTTTGTCATGATAGGGAAACACGGGGTAATGGTGGCTACGGGGTAATGAGAGTCATGCAGTGATAGGTGTATCCGAGTGAGTTTGAGCATGTTTTGTTTAGTCCTGGATTAGGGAGACTCGAAAAAGGGTTGACTAATGCACTGAATCGCTGCTCAGTTGTCGTTTTGTGTCTGAAAAGACTTAAAGTGGTTTTTGCACACTGTACTTGTAATTTTCGTCGATCTTTGGTCATGAAATATGAGTATTAAATTACATATTACTATAAATTCATCACATTTTATTATTACAGTAGACTTTAGTAATATATGTAAACAATTGTTTGCCTTGAAACGATTACCCGTTTTTTAATCAATCTACACAGTAAAAATAATACGTAATTTTAACATTTTTTACATGTCCCAGAAAATTTACTTTAAATTTTAGGTTAAAATGACTCATTCATCGTGTGTTACTTGTTGACAAATTAGAAATGTTAATTAATTGACATTATACTTTACATTTATATTTGTTTCTTTGACTTTATTTTTCAAGTTATATTAACACATTATATTAATTATTTTACAGATTTTACTTGAATTATGTGTAATAAAAACATTTAATTTTAGTAAATTTAATTATTTTGTGTGTCAAAGTTTACGATTATTTGAAAATTTACTTTAACTTTTGTTTATGTGTTGAAATAACTTTAAGACGTGTTGATTTTTTAAAGTAATTGTATTAAAAGAACTCAAAATAATATTTAATTTCTAAATGACATATATAAAGTGTTAAGTTATCACGTTGACATAAATGTAACACATGAAAATGTTAAGAAAATAATAACATAGCTGTTGTATGTTAATTTTACATTGAAATAATAATCAAATCTTGGTAATACAAGAAAATTTTAACATATGGATCGCTATGTACACACGATTTTTTACTGTGATTCAAATTAAAAACAGTTTGTTTAAAGTAATGATAGTCAAATGGCTCTCATAAAAATAACGATGATAAAGAAAATATCTGCACCTTTTGTACTGATACAGGAAAATCAAACGAATTATGATACCGATGCAGATCCTGTGGCAATTGGACTCACGCTCTGGATGCGTTCAGCATTAAAATGGCAATTTTTTTTTAATTTTGCGTGTTTTTATAATAATTATAGTTTCTAATAGAAACTTTTCATTGGTAAAAGTATGTTGTTTTGTGCCCTAATATGGCAAAAAAAATATATTGCTGTATTTCAGATTTATTTAGTGATAGTTTTAATTATCCCGTATACCGATTCTCATTACTCCGTACCCTGGGTAATACGAGTCAAAACTACTTTTTTTTAAATTAAAAAACTACTTATATTTGATGATTTTTTACAGTTTTTATGAATACTATCAAGAAACTAATTAGTATTATCAATGGAATTTGGTGAGATTCTGAATTATGGTGTAATTTTTAGCGTGACATAAGCGTTTTTAATGGTAAAAAGTAATTTTTCTGATATCTCAAAAATTTCTACTCTTTCATCGAGCTTTACTCTTGCAAACCTATATGTAAGTGATTTTGATGGGAAATTTGATGCTCTATACGAATCCGGTAATAGTTTTTGCATATTTTCAAAATTTTTATGTTTTTGGAGTGACAAAAGGGAAAAACGACGTTCGGGGCCAAGTCGACACCACGCCGTTTTATCGGCTTCCAATAACGATGCTTGTCATACAGTTATATGGCTCATGACAAATGTGTGTGCACGTCCGATTGCGAATTTACTTGCATATATTGTTTTTCAGACATGAATTTAGATGAAAATAATTAAAAGTTCAACAATTTTTGTTCTCATTATTTCCAATAAATGTTTTACTTAATTCCGAATTTTTGTACTTTTTATATACACGATAAACAATAATGTATTTTTAGTTTTAGACAATAAAAAATAAGTTCCAGATTAAATTGTATCGATCAGGCAAAGTGTCGAGTTTGCCCCGGCATTTTTCAATTTGAAAATTTGTCTTCGCGTTACTTTTCCTTTCCTGGAGGCAAAACTAAGCGACGTACAGCAAAACTTCCTTAAGCAATTTTATACCTGAAGGAACACTCATTAAATGTGTACCATTGAATTTGCTTGAAAATTTTAATTAATTGTTGAAAGTTGTCTTTGAAAAAATCGTGTCGAGTTTGCTCCGGTCTCCTTTTGACTTTATTCTTGAGTGACTCCCATTTGACTCTTTTTCCTACTTTTAATATAAAATATAAAATATCTCGTAAAGTATTCACTTTTCGATGACTTTACCTTATTTCTGTTATACGTAGAATAATGAAAAGAATCAAATAATAATCAATCAAAGAAAGATGGAGCGTGGAGCCGTAACAAGGTGTTGGTGTTCATAAATTCTATACTTACGTAAAGAATTAACGAATTGTAATGTACATACTGTACATATACATATATTCCAATTTAATAAACTGCGCGCCGCAAATTTGTCGGACTTGAAAGTCCACGCTCCATCTTTCTTTGATTGATTTCTAATCTTGTGAGTCTTTACTATTATATTTATACACGCGGGCATAGACATGCGTTTTTCAAGTTTATTATTAATAACCGGTTATTGCGATAAATATTACCACATGCCTCGGTAGTCGAATTGGTACGACGCCCTTCACGGAATGAGGGAGGTTCCAGGTTCGAATCCTGGCTGAGGTAATATTTTTCGCAAAAAATTCTGTACGTTTTTTCAAACAATTAAATCGTGTAGCAATTAAAGTAATTTAAATCGACCTGACTGGCAATATATATAATGTCTTTTTTCGATATGAACATTGAAAAAACTGTGAGCCAACTTGGTTTGTCGGATTCACACAGAACTTTTTTCGGATCAATCATCGAGACATTATTAATTTCGACCATGGGTTTTAGTCAGTTGATGTAATTTCTAAATTAAATAGTTTAAAATTTTTATTGCGAAAAAATATTACCCCAGCCAGGGGTCCCCTGGGTAATATTTTTTCGCAATAAAAATTTTAAACTATTTAATTTAGAAATTACATCAACTGACCAAAACCCATGGTCGAAATTAATAATGTCTCGATGATTGATCCGAAAAAAGTTCTGTGTGAATCCGACAAACCAAGTTGGCTCACAGTTTTTTCAATGTTTATATCGAAAAAAGACGTTATATATATTGCCAGTCAAGTCGATTTAAATTACTTTAATTGTTATTCTATGTACTGGCGAAAGAAATTTATCATTCTGTAAATCGTGTAGATTTAATTCCGGGGTAGGGAAGGATATTAATGTTCCAAGATAGCTGTGTTTCAAGTCCGACAAATTTGCGGCGCGCAGTTTATTAAATTGGAATATATGTATATGTACAAATGTACAGTATGTACATTACAATTCGTTAATTCTTTACGTAAGTATAGAATTTATAAACACCAACACCTTGTTACGGCTCCACGCTCCATTTTTCTTTGATTGATTTCTAATTTTGTGAGCCTTTACTATTATATTCAAATAATAATATTAATTTTTACATTTGCAATTTTGCAAAATTAAATACGTTTATAAAATACAATCAAATTTTTTAAAATAATTTTTTGTTTCTTTTTACAAAAATTGATTAGTTTCATTATTCTACGTATTAAAGTATCAAGGTAAAGTCATCAAAAAGTGAATACTGTGCGAGATATTTTATATTTTACATTAAAAGTATTGACAAAATTTATAATATCTCAGAAAATACTTAATGAAAAAGAGCTTTATTATAGTGTTTTCAAAACGTCTCGACGAGGCCGGGGAAAAAAGAATTAGATCTGCCGAAATATGACCAGATCTGGTTCATCAGATCTGGCAAGATGTAGGGTAGGTAATCCATCAATGAACCAGTAGTACACTATAAACCATTGCAATATTTCATAAATGTAATGTTGCTAGATTGTGCTTGTTGTCATGCAATAACTCGCATTTGAACCCTTCTTTGGCTCCCCAATCGGCCGGCAAATCGCGCGAAGGACGGCCGTTTGAAGCCACATTTTGTGATTTTTGGGTGACAAAACTAAGTTTTTTTCGTAACTTTTACGTATTTTTCATGTTTTTGTTGTTATATTTATTATTTTTTTCATTATTCTATAATTTTGTGTGTATATTTGGCTTTATAATTCTGTAAGCAACTTTCTTCTATTGCATTATTTTACCGTATTTTTTGGAGATTATCATAAAAAATGTTATACGGTCTACAATGATCCATTTTGTTTTTTACTACAGTCATCTGCACCCACACAGAACATAATATTTAATAGATATCTATTAAATATCCCCAATGTATATCCATGATATCCACGAGATATCCATTAGATATCTAATAGATATCCAAATATCCGCAATACGAGATCTAATACATATCCATCAAATATCCATGGGAATATCCAGTGGACATCCATTAAATATCTAGTATATATTTATATAAATAACTATTGCACGTCTAGTGGATATTGATTAGATATTTGATCGATGTTTTTTATTCTTATATATGTCCATTATATACAAACATCTCAAAAATATTATTTTTCTAGATTTAAAAGAGGAGCCGGGTTCGAAGACCCGCGGATGTCGCGATTTTGCTTTGCCGGGGACCTGCTTATATTCGCTTCCAACAGAAATTTACTTACGAGTTGGTCTTACCATTATGCGCCACTTAGCGGCGTCGTTAAAAACTAGTAACTATCTGTGGTAGACATGTGGTAGATACTTGGTGGACATGGATATGTGGATAGCACGTGGATATCTAATGGATATCCTTGGTAGCTATTTTGTGGATATTATATTTAATTAAATATTTTTAATTTGCTGTGTATAAATAAATTCATATTTATATACTTAAATATCACATGAATATCGATCATCGAACATTTAATTTATTATAGTTAAACATGGCCAGATATCATCAGACCTGAACAGTTTTCGATCAAACACAACCTCAGTTTAACTTATATCTAGACAGATATGGTCAGATGTAATGTATTTTGGATCGCATTCGAGTATAGATATGGTTATATCTAAACAAATACAGTCAGATCTGGACTGTTTCGATAAAATTCAATCACAGATATGGTTCAATCTGAGCAGATATAGTCCGATTTAAGCAGATATGGTCTGATCTGAGCCGTCGAAGACCAGATTACACCTCATATATAGTTATATATAGTTATATATAGTTATATATAGTTATATATAGTTATACAGGGTGTATCAGAATGTTTGGTACTTTTTTTATATTTAGATAGAGCGAGCCAAACTGAGTCGAAAAGTCATGTACCATTTTGCAATTTTCGCAATAGTTGATGAGTTATTAATGATTAAAAATCGCCGTATTGGCCCGGCCCACCGCCAAATCCAAGCGCGCGGCGAGATGCGGCCGCCCCGCGGTCGGCGCGCGGGCAGTTGTTTACTTCAAGCGGCACGAGCGGCGCGTAACGCCGGGCCCTCGTCCTGAGCGATGATAGTTTCTCGCCTTTTTTAAATAGAAATAAAATTTTCTAACAACATAGAAAAATTTTTTGTGCGTACTTATGTACATACGTGTGTACATGCATACACAGTAAAATATCAATTGTACTGCTTAAAAAAGCGATTACTCAATTTACTTTTTTTCTGTTAGTAAGTAACGGTTGTCTTTAAGAAAGAATATTTTCTTGATAATAGTCTTAAAATGTACAAATTTTAGAAAGAGTCTTTATCATGTACTCGAAAGAAGAATTTATACTCCTTCAAAGAACATAATAAAATTTTATTAAAGAAAAGTCAAAATAATAAATAAAGTAATATGAGGACCCTCGAGATTAAAATAGGAGAAGTCAAGGCTATGACGGTCAGACGCAGATCACAGTGCGTAATATCAGAAATAACTGATTTATTCGTCGTTTTGATACATTACATCGATCCGTACGTTTCGGCTCAGCTTTGAGCCATCTTCAGCGGTAGTTACAGAAGTTAAGTTACACGTTCTCCGTACCGTATGGTGAGTTTACTGATTCAAAGTATCAGAAACATAGACCAATTGATCCATATCTGTAAATTTGTTCAATTAATGTTGAGATATTAAAAAGATCTCTTAGAAAACTCACCATTCGGTCTGAAAAACGTGGAATACAGAGCCATGTACATAATGAATACTCTCTGCGAGAAGACTTGACGATCTTGTCGACACGACACATAATGATATGAAAGGTCTTGCAAGAAGAGGCATGTCGTAGGTCAACACACCGGCGAGGATTATAACATAGCACGATTTGACACCGTCTCAAAATGACACGGATTTTTTGCATCATGCATATGTCACGGTTTTGAGCAAATTGTAATCCATGCTCATGAACTTGGTCGTTGGCAAATCGGGGTTTTACTATTGGTACATGCAATATTGTGACGGTGTCAAATCGTGCTTTGTTATAATCCTCGCCGATGTGTTGACCTACGACATGCCTCTTCTTGCAAGACCTTTCATATCATTGTGTGTCGTGTCGACAAGATCGTCAAGTCTTCTCGCAGAGAGTATTCATTATGTACATGGCTCTGTATTCCACGGTTTTCAGACCGAATGGTGAGTTTCCTAAGGGATCTTTTTAATATCTCAACATTATTTGAACAAATTTACAGATATGGATCAATTGATCTATGTTTCTGATACTTTGAATCAGTAAACTCACCATACGGTACGGAGAACGTGTAACATAACTTGTGTAACTACCGCTGAAGATGGCTCAAAGCTGAGCCGAAACGTACGGATCGATGTAATGTATCAAAACGACGAATAAATCAGTTATTTCTGATATTACGTAATATAGCGTACGCACTGTGATCTGCGTCTGACCCTCATAGCCTTGACTTCTCCTATCAAAATAATTAGCAAATCGAATTTTTGTTTTAATTTTATATTCTTAACTGAAGAACTGAATAATTAGAATTTAGAATATTATTTATTTTAAGTAATATTATCAAGAAAACATTTTTTGTAAAGATCATCGTTACTTAAAGGAAGAGAAAATTGAGTAATTGGTTTTTTTAGCACTAGAATGATATTTTTTTGCGTGTGCGTATACGGCACGCCGTTTTGCTATTTAATATCATCATAAAAATTCTACCAAATTAAATTGATACTCAAAGAAAAGAAATTATTATTATGTCTAGATACTTATAATTCATCGAATTATTATTAAGCTATAATTGAAAATGCAGAATTAAAATTATGTCTAGGCAAAATATTAATTCTGAATTTATTTTACGTTATGACATAAAAATTTTTCGGGAATTAAAATTATGTACATAATTGTAATTCACGAATTTTACTTATGTACACAATTTTAATTCTTAAATTTTTATTACGTACATAATTGTAATTCTCGAATTACTCTTTTTCTTTTAGTAAGTAACGGTTATCTTTAACAAAGAATATTTTCTTGATAATAATCTTAAAATGTACTTATCACAAATTTTAGAAAAAGTCTTTGTCATGTACTTTGTCATGTACTTTGTATGAAAAAAGAATTTATACTCCTTCAAAGAACATTATAAAATATTATCAAAGAAAAGTCAAAATAATAAGTAAATCGAATTTTTGTTTTAATTTTATATTCTTAATTGAAGAATTAAACAATTAGATGCCTCTTCTTGCAAGACCTTTCATATCATTGTGTGTCGTGTCGACAAGATCGTCAAGTCTTCTCGCAGAGAGTATTCATTATGTACATGGCTCTGTATTCCACGTTTTTCAGACCGAATGGTGAGTTTCCTAAGAGATCTTTTTAATATCTCAACATTAATTAAACAAATTTACAGATATGGATCAATTGGTCTATGTTTCTGATACTTTGAATCAGTAAACTCACCATACGGTACGGAGAACGTGTAACTTAACTTCTGTAACTACCGCTGAAGATGGCTCAAAGCTGAGCCGAAACGTACGGATCGATGTAATGTATCAAAACGACGAATAAATCAGTTATTTCTGATATTACGCACTGTGATCTGCGTCTGACCGTCATAGCCTTGACTTCTCCTATTTTAATCTCGAGGGTCCTCATATTACTTTATTTATTATTTTGACTTTTCTTTAATAAAATTTTATTATGTTCTTTGAAGGAGTATAAATTCTTCTTTCGAGTACATGATAAAGACTCTTTCTAAAATTTGTACATTTTAAGACTATTATCAAGAAAATATTCTTTCTTAAAGACAACCGTTACTTACTAACAGAAAAAAAAGTAAATTGAGTAATCGCTTTTTTAAGCAGTACAATTGATATTTTACTGTGTATGCATGTACACACGTATGTACATAAGTACGCACAAAAAATTTTTCTATGTTGTTAGAAAATTTTATTTTTATTTAAAAAAGGCGAGAAACTATCATCGCTCAGGACGGGGGCCCGGCGTTACGCGCCGCTCGTGCCGCTTGAAGTAAACAACTGCCCGCGCGCCGACCGCGAAGCGGCCGCATCTCGCCGCGCGCTTGGATTTGGCGGTGGGCCGGGCCAATACGGCGATTTTTAATCATTAATAACTCATCAACTATTGCGAAAATTGCAAAATGGTACATGACTTTTCGACTCAGTTTGGCTCGCTCTATCTAAATATGAAAAAAGTACCAAACATTCTGATACACCCTGTATATAGTTATATATGAACATACAGGGTGGGAGAAAAGTATGGAAACCCTGAAAAATCTCGAAAACTATAAGTTTTACAGAAAAATGTTTCAGACAAAAGTTGTTTGGTTTCGAGGGGGCCATAAGATGGTACCATTGGTTTGACCTTGGATGGTCGTTTAAAGCTCACGTAAACGACACCTTTAATTTCTTAAATGGAAACCCCTATTTTTCAATGCATATTCTTGTAGCTGATCTCGAGAGCTTTTCAAAACACTATAATAAAGTATTTTTTCATTAAGAACTTTTGGAATTATGAGGCTTGAAAGTTCTAGTATTTTGACATAAAATACAAAATATCTTGTAAAACATTAAGTTTTCGGTAATGTTACCTTAATACTTTTATGCACAGAATAATGAGACGAATCAATTGGTATGAAAAAGACAGTTGCTTTTAAGAAAAAGTATGCAGATGCGTGTTGCAAATTACATATTTTTTCTTAAAGGAACTGTGCCTTTTTTTCATACCAATTGATTCGTCTCATTATTCTGTGTATAAAAGTATTAAGGTAACATTACCGAAAACTTAATGTTTTACAAGATATTTTGTATTTTATGTCAAAATACTAGAACTTTCAAGCCTCATAATTCCAAAAGTTCTTAATGAAAAAATACTTTATTATAGTGTTTTAAAAAGCTCTCGAGATTAGCTACAAGAATATGCATTGAAAAATAGGGGTTTCCATTTAAGAAATTAAAGGTGTCGTTTACGTGAGCTTTAAACGACCATCCAAGGTCAAACCAATGATACCATCTTATGGCCCCCTCGAAACCAAACAACTTTTGTCTGAAACATTTTTCTGTAAAACTTATAGTTTTCGAGATTTTTCAGGGTTTCCATACTTTTCTCCCACCCCGTATATGACCAGATTTGCGCAGACATGAGAAGTCATATCTGAGCATATCTGACCAAATAAAATTTGATCTGCTGAAATATAATTTGATCTGGTCAGGTCTAAACCTTTTATCCCGGGCCGGTTTACAAGAAAATACAATAAAAAATGGTTCCATTTTAAAATAAGGTTCCATTTAAGAAAACATCGATCACATTGATCTGGCCTTGAAAAGGTCACTAAAGATCAAGTCCATATTTTCATCATCTTCCCCCCTTAATATCTTACAACTTTTGTCTAGAACGTTTTTCCACATCTAAAGCCGTTTTCGAGGTCTAGAAGGCTGGGTCAGACTTTAGAGACACCCTGTATATATAATAGTATATACAGAGAATTACAAATGTTTTTACTAAATTTACACCATTCTGTTTCTTGTGTGCAAATGACAAAAATGTAATCCTTTAATTTTTATGCTCATTATATTATAAGATTAATTAGTTTCAGTAAAAGTACCAAGACGAGCGAATTGCAGAGTTGTAGTTGTATTAAGACATAATTGTGCAGCCCCAATTATCGCGTCTTCACATTTGCCCGATATGATACAATGATAACCAGCGGCCATGGCATAAAAACTAGAGCTGCAAGCTGTATCAATTACATATGATGGTCCCTTCAGATCCAAATAGTACGAAATCATGTTTGCCATTATAGATTTGTGACATCCAGTAAGATTCAGACCACCCATCTAATTGCAGAAAGTTCACGATTACAATTAATTCTTGCACATGAATGATAAATTCAATAATCTCATCTATTACACTTGTCAATTAATAATTTTCTCTACCTCAAGATCTTCAAACAAAAATTTTGTTTGCGTTTTAGAAAAGGATGCTGCTATGATCACGGCAGTATTTTTTCCTCGCAACTGCTTTGGATTAATACCGGCATCGATAATTGCCTCATAAGAATGTTCCAGTAACATTCTCGTCTCAAGTCCAAGTGTGTGTGCTTCCTCGAAAGATAATCCGAAGAAATCCGCATCAAACTTATTCAAATTGTTAACTATTCCTATACGACTTGGTACATCCGGATGATCTAACGAAACGTACAATTTCACACAAAGCGTTACGCTCCTCGTTCACTTTTTCATATAACTTTAGTTTAAAATACATTTCCTTAATATACAGGGTGTCTCAACGCACAGTATCCAATGCTCGTGATGAGGTAGAAGGAATCGAGATAAACAAAAATGTCTTGTACTATTTTGGAATATTTGCAATAATTAATGAGTTATTAATTAATAACGTTTGAGTGAATGAGCGCATGAGAAGCGGTAGGCCGGACTCGGCAGGCGCGCGCGTTGGCTTGGGGCGAGGGGCGAGGGGCGAGGGGCGAGAGGTTGCGCGGCGAGTGGAGAGGGGCTAGAGCGCCCACGCGTGCGCCTGCCAATGCCAAGTCCGGGCTACTGCTTCTCACGCGTCACGCGCCGATTTGTTCAGACGTATTAATTAATAACTCATCAACTATTGCGAATATCGCAAAATGGTAGAAGACTTTTTTGTTTATTTCGATCCCTTCTACAGCTCTTCACAAACGTTGCCAAGGGTGCTCTGGGACACCCTGTATATGTATACATACAGGGTGAGTCATTTTAATCGACGCAGGCAAATATCTCGAAAAATATGGAAGATACGGAAAAATGTTTCAGACAAAAGTTGTATGGTCTAAAGGGGGATACATGATTCCGATGTAAGTCATGTAAACGTCGTTTTCAAGAAATTTTAAAGGCGACTAATTTCTTACGTGGAACTTGATTTTTCTTTGAAATAAAAGTTGTAGATCTCATCAAGACGTTTTCAAAACACTATAATAAAGATCTTTTTCGTTAAGAATTTCCTGAAATATTTAAAATTTTGTCACAATGTTTTTAATATAAAATATGAAACATCTCGTGAATATTTATTTTTTGTTGACTTTATCTTCATACTTTTATACGTAGAATAATGAAAGAAATCGATTGTTGTAAAAAAAAAACAGAAAAAATTATTTTAAAAAATTCAATTGTATTTTGTAGACACATTCAATTTTACCAAATTGCAAATGTAAAAATTAATATTATTATTCGCTTTCTTTTATTATTCTACGTATAAAAGTATGAAGGTACAGTCACTGAAAAGTGAATACTTTACAAGCTATTTCATATTTTATAATATTTTATATTAAAAATATTATAACTTTAAGTAACTCAGGAAATTTTTAACGAAAAAAAGCTTTATTATAGTGTTTTGAAAACGTCTCAACGAGATTTACAATTTTTATCTAAAAAAAAATTAAGTTCCATTTAAGGAATTAGTCGCCTTTAAAATTTCTTGAAAACGACATCTAGCTACGACATGATTCACATCGGAATAATGTGTCCCCCTTTAGACCATACAACTTTTGTCTGAAACATTTTTCCATATCTTCCATATTTTTCGAGATATTTGCGTCAATTAAAATGACTCATCCTGTATTATATAGGATAGAATACGTAGGGTATAAAGGAAATGTTACGAAAAATAACACTCCAGTCAGGATTCGAACCTGGACCTCTTTTATTTTGTGGCAGGCGTCATGTGGTGATATTTATCGCCATGGTTAATAAGGAAAAACGTCTTTACTAGCGACGTATATAAACAATAAATAAGTAGAAATTCAACCATATGGTAACTTCGATATATACGCCGCACTTAAGGAAAACTTAATTTATCGAGTACTATTTTTAGTATGTTTAAAGCAAATGAATTATATCAATAAAAACTTTATATTGTCTACTACTATAAAAAAATTACAAATTTGAAATATTTATTCCTTGTATTTAACAACAAAAACTTTTAGAAACCCTTACATTTTTGCCATATATCCCATAGGGGTGGGATGTATGACATTCTATGGGTGGAATATACGCCATATAAAAAATTACAAATAATATTTATAAATAAGGCAATAAAATGTCATAATAGGTTATAAAATGTGTGTAAAAAGTTTATTAATAAGATGTAAGAATGATAAACAAATTATAAAACTGAAAGATTTTAAAAAGAAAATAGAAGAGCGATAGATGCATTAAAGGTTATTGTTATACGATCCAAAAAAAAGAAGAAAAAGAACACATAGACGATTTCGAGTTTTACAGAGTGTCTGTACTATAGCATAAATCCCGCATGCTAAAAATACCGTATATCCTAAATAGGAGGGATATACAAGATATCAAGCTAAACAAAGAATACAAGAGCTATGTACTTGTATTTTGCTGTATTCCATCCTTTACTATCCCTCTACACTTCCCACTCGGCATGTTATAGTATGTTGCTGAAATATTGAAATATTCGGAAATGGTGCAGAAATATTTCGTTAACATTTCATTTGTAACTATGCATCTAAAATATTTCAGAAATGTACCTGCATCATGTTTTTTATAATATTGCATTAACAATATTTCTGAAATCTTTCAGAAAGTTGTTTACAATATTTGTAAGTTTCTGTAATATTGCAAAAAAATGTAGCAGATGCAATATTTCAGAAATATTTCTGAAACATTATAAAACTACTATTACGTTTGCATTGCACAAATAATATTTCTATAACATATCAAACGCAACATTGCATTTAAAATATTTCTGAAAAATCTCTGAAAGATTGCGTAGGTAATGAAAAATTGAATTGCAGGCAGTGAATTTCTACAATATTGCAGAAGAAATATTGCAGATGTAATAGTTTAGAAACATTTCTGATACATGATAAAACTATTATTATGTTTACATTGCACGCGTTATATTTTTGAATGTTTTACATATACAACATTGCATTTGTAATATTTCCGAAAAGTTGCTGACAGACTTTAGAACTTATAAAAAATTAAATTTATTATTATATAATATAATTATTGCATTTTATTGCATTTTTTCTCTTTTAATAAGAATTTTCTGATATTCCAAATTTTGTCATATGGCATTTTTAATATAAAATATAAAATACTTAATAATATTTAATATAAAGTAATATTTGACGTTGACTGGCAAAAAAGATTTATTCGTATATCTGTATTGTTAATATTGTTTTGCGATAGCTTTATGCTCATCAAAATAAGCAAGTATAAGAAAGAAAGAAGCGTCAGAGTCAGAGGATCACCACTACCCTGTTCCATCATCGATGTCAAGCAACAAGGTGCCCGTATACTACTTGGATGGGTGACCGGCTGAGAGAGCGGACTTCGGACAAATAAAACGCGCGGCGGCTATACGCACATGGCTTAATATATTTTTTTTGTTCCGGTAACAAAATATTTCATTTTTCACATATCAACAAATAGTTTTTGCGTCAGTAACAAAATTTTGTTTGCTAATACAAAACATTTTTCTCAGTGTAAAATATACCTTAACAAAATTATATCACAAAATTGTTTTACCTAACTCAACCTAAGTGATATGTTATTTCAAAAAAATATATGAAATCTTTAAATTACGCCAACTACAAAAAGAATATATATATTGCTTTGAAAAATAATTGTAGTGCAACTACTCTTAAAAAATAAAACAAAATTGTGTTACCTAACTCAACCCAAGTGGTATGTATCTTTGTATTCCTGAGGATCTTTCTATCAACCCAAGTGGTAGTAGTTTTAATTCTCCTTGATAAAATTATAATATTACAAAGAATCATTTAATCATTTTAATCACAAAGAATTAAAGAGGTAACATTATAAAATAAAAATATTTAATTAAAATAAAATAAATAAATTTTTCTTGTAAAAAACTTGGCGCTGCTTTTTTAAGATTAATCTAGACAAACTTGCATAGGTGCATAAGCATATGCATAAAGAGATGGATTGGTCTATTTCCTTTTGCACATATATATGAACCAATCAATTTCTTACGCTTATGTTTATGCGCGATGCAAATTTGTCTGGATAGACTTTAAAAAAGCAGCGCCAAGTTTTTTACAAGAAAAATTTATTTATTTTATTTTAATTAAATATTTTTATTTTATAATGTTACCTCTTTAATTCTTTGTGATTAAAATGATTAAATGATTCTTTGTAATATTATAATTTTATCAAGGAGAATTAAAACTACTACCACTTGGGTTGATAGAAAGATCCTCAGGAATACAAAGATACATACCACTTGGGTTGAGTTAGGTAACACAATTTTGTTTTATTTTTTAAGAGTAGTTGCACTACAATTATTTTTCAAAGCAATATATATATTCTTTTTGTAGTTGGCGTAATTTAAAGATTTCATATATTTTTTTGAAATAACATATCACTTAGGTTGAGTTAGGTAAAACAATTTTGTGATATAATTTTGTTAAGGTATATATCACTTGGATTGAGTTTGGTAACGCAATTTCGTGATATAAAAATAATTTTGTTAAGGTATATATATATATTCTCTCTTTGTAACTGGCGCAGTATTAAATAATTTCACGTATTTTTTTTTTAAATAGATACCACTTGTTATTTAGGTTTTTTCGAGGTAGATATCACTTGGATTGAATAAAATAACAATTTTGTAATTTAATAATTTTGTGAGACAATTTTTGTGAGACAATTTTGTGAGATAATTTTTCGATTGAATTTACAAAATACATTGCGTGTACTTGGCACTTTTTTTTACCTTTTTTGAAAAAGGTAATTTTGTACTGATATCACCTATTTTGTAGTGTTAAGCAAGGATCTGCAAAACATTTTTATTTTTTATTTTTTAATTATTCACAAAATTAGCAATAACAACAAATACATAAAAATTAATAATATTTAAGTAAAAGTAAATTATACATTTCTCACAAAAATTGAAGGAACACTAAATTTATCTTTAAAAATAGGCAAAACTCGAGCAGCGGTAACTTTGTTAAAAATGAATAAAATTTAAATTTCAAGCTTAAAACCTCTACTTTCGAAAGGTTACTATTATTCGTCCAATTTTTATTATGTCTAGACATAATTTTAATTCTGCCGCTAGGGAATTTTTAAGTCGATTCTTATGAATCAAGCTTGAATTTGATGTCTAGGTGTCCCAGGTTGCCGATAACGAGGTCCACATAGTGCGCTCCGTAGTTTTCGGTGTCCAGGTGTATTAATACCTTGAATTCGATGTCCACGTGTTCCAGGTTGCCGATGACGAATTCCAGATAGTGCGCTCCATAGTTTTCGGTGTCCTGGTGTAATAATACGTTGAATTCGATGTCTAGGTGTCCCACGTTGCCGATGACGAGGTCCACATAGTGCGCTCCGTAGTTTTCGGTGTCTACGTGTATTAATACCTTGAATTCGATATCTACGTGTCCTACATTCAGATTTAAAGTTATTAATACACCTAGACACCAAAAACTACAAAGCGCACTATGTGAACCTCGTCATCGGCAACCTGGGACACGTAGACATCGAATTCGAGGTATTATTACACCTAGACACCGAAAACTACGGAGCGCGCTATCTGGACCTCGTCATCAGCAACCTGGGACACCTAGACATCAATTTCAAGGTATTAATACACGTAGACACCGAAAACTACGGAGCGCACTATGTGGACCTCGTCATCGGCAACCTGGGACACCTAGACATCGAATTCAAGGTATTAATACACGTAGACACCGAAAACTACGGAGCTCACTATCTAGACATCGTCATCGGCAACCTGGGACACCTAGACATCGCATTCAACGTATTATTACACCTGGACACCGAAAACTACGAAGCGCACTATGTGGACCTCGTCATCGGCAACCTGGGACACCTAGACATCGAATTCAACGTACGATTACACCTGGACACCGAAAACTATGAAGCGCACTATCTGGATCCCGTCATCGGCAACCTGGGACACGTGGACATCGAATTCAAGGTATTAATACACGTAGACACCGAAAACTACGGAGCGCACTATGTGGACCTCGTCATCGGCAACCTGGAACACCTAGACATCGAATTCAACGTACGATTACACCTGGACACCGAAAACTATGAAACGCACTATCTGGATCCCGCAATCGGCAACCTGGGACACGTGGACATCAAATTCAATGTATTAATACACGTAAACACCGAATACTACGAAGCGCACTATGTGGACCTCGTCATCGGCAACCTGGGACACGTAGACATCGAATTCAACGTATTATTACACCTGGACACCGAAAACTATGAAGCGCACTATCTGGACCTCGTCATCGGCAACCTAGGATACCTAGACATCGAATTCAAGCTTGATTCATAAGAATCGACTTAAAAATTCCCTAGCGGCACTTTCTGCCAAGCGTAGGGTTCCTTCTTTTCCGGCAGCGGTGGTAATACGATGTAAGGATACGAAATCTCTCCAGATAAACATGAAGCAATTGACTCAATATGTATTATATATATAACTAATTTACCTAAATAGAAATCTTCCTCCTGACCGATAAGTCTATCGACCTTATTTAATTTACCTACTAGATCGATCGAAATACGCGCGCGATATCGAAACTGGCGATACCTGCGCCGCCAGCGTCGAAAAAGTGAAAGTGACGCGATTCCAGCCAATGACATGAGAGATGATGAGAGACGGTCGACGTATCTGACGTATCTTACGTATCTTACGTATCTTACGTATCTTAATTAAAATTTTTCACATTTGGACTTTGCGTCACAATATCTCCGCTCGTAGGGCACGTAGCGGAAAATATTATAGGAGATACCCCCCCAAAGTCGACCCCAAGCTATCGATCAAGCCTACTTAGAACTTGATCCGTTCACTCGTTATCGAGATCTCAACATCTTGGGTACTCGCAACCCGTCGCGTCGCGTAAAAGAGTCACGGTCGGTCTCGCTCCGCGTGTACTTGGCACGAGACACTACCGTGTCTCTTGATTTGAAATATCTCTGAAGTGTTTCTGCAATATTTCGTAGATATATTTAAGAAATATTTCATAATATTACCAAAATATTGCCGAAATCTTTCAGCATGGTTGCATTTGAAATAATTGCGGACATTGAAACATTGCCGAAATAATGTAGAAACGGTCGTGAAATATTTCTGAAATATTAATGAAAGGTGTAATATTTCAAATGAAATTTTGCAGAAATGTTTCTGAAATATTACATGTCGAGTGGGTTATGTATCATGAAATAACCATTAAACCTTTTACATTATCCCTATACGGTAATCATTTTACGTAGTCGTAATATATGATCGCGCTACCCTTATGGAAAAATACACTCAACTTTTGGTGTTAACCGTTAAAAAAACACCATAGAAAAACCCTTAAAGTTGGGTGTGATTTTGGACCGCCAATTGAAGGTTAACCATCATTTGAAGGTTAATCTTCAATTGGCGGTCCGAAATCACACCCAACTTTAAGGGTTTTTCTTTGGATGATGGTTAACCTTCAATTAATGGTTAATCCTTAAAAATGACGGTATAAACCCTAAAAATATGAACCCTCAAATGAAAGTAACTCCCAAAGAGAATAAACCCCATATTTAAATGTTCTCAATTTGCTTCCGCCGATAATACATACCCGCAAAAGAGAACATCACCACACACTATGCAAAGTTTATATATATATAGTATATATATATATATATATATATATATATATATATATAAAATAAGGTTTTATTTTGTGTGCCAATTATTTTCACCAATTATCTCAGAAAGTATTAGTTTATTGGAAAAGTGTTTCAGATAAAAGTTGAAAGGTTCGAAAGGGGCCAATAGACGATCTTATTGGATTTTGAATCCTGTATTAAGCCCAATATCCCCCCGAGAAACGACCCATCGAATCGACGTCTAATTGACGTCGAAAACGTATATCGAAAAGTAATTGAAATATTCATCGATTTCGATTGATTTATGGCACAACTTTCAATGACTTTTCGACTCAGAATGAACCGATTTCAACTCGATATTGATTAATTATTATTATTTCCTCACTGCAGATATGGGCCGATTCATCGTCTCCGATTAACATGATCCTCCAATTAAACTTTTCGGCTCTTTCTAAGGAGGGGAGATCCATAGACTTGCAAGTTGCGAGGAGAAGACGGATGAATTGATGAGGGGGATTATTTAAAAAAGGGAAAATATCTCTTGGAGATTGAGGAAAGGTTTCCTCAATGTATTTGACTAAATAAGAGGCTTTACTACAGTACAATCCGCAATTAAATATTACATGATTAATATTTTGCATTGAGTTGCCGCAAGGGCAGCGTTCGGCTGATGACAAAGAACGAGACGTCTGTCGTAACGTGGACATAAAGTAAACTATACATAGAAAAACGTAAGACGTAAAAGACTGTAAAATATATAGCCTTTCGCAACTTACGTTATTCTCTACCTCATTTTAGTCTATTAACAGCTTTCCGAAGTTCCGATCACGGACTTATATCCAATTGCAGCACTGCTGTTTGGCGCCGTCGGTGCTCAACGAAATATTCAAGTCGTTGCTCGGTTGCCGGGTTGTTTGCGCACGCGCAGCAAATGGCGGCTCATACATATAACGCAAGTAATAAAAAGCTGTGTTCAGCAGAGAAAACTACTTTGCAATTGTTGTAAAATTTGTGGATGTGATTGGTTATGCTTTTAATTTTGGCCGAAACTAAGAGTAATACACCAATCAAATTCACGAATTTTACAACTGCAGTTGCAAAGCAGCTTTCTGCTGAATACAATTATAATTAGTATAATGCCTGTATATAGATGCCTATATATAAAAACTTTTTTACTTTCTGTCTTTAATATTTATTTTTAATTATTTACTTTTTTTATTTAATTTAATTATGTTTAAAAAGTAATGGCAAACACGGCAGGTTTGTCTAGAATTCTTAGATAGGTGAGCGACAGAAAGAGAGTTCCTTTGAAGTCAATTTTGTCTTTATTATGTGTAGTTATTTTTACAAAAAAAGAAAATATGTTGACGTGAAAGAAATTGAGAGTAACTAAAAAGTTTTTACATTAGTTGAAATAAAAGCAAACCAAATCAGTAATCTGTCTTGAAGATAGAATAGAAAATAAATGAACTGAAATAAAAAACCAGATCTTACAGGACGGAATTAAGATGTCTGGATTACTGATTGAAAATGTGAGTCCGAATGTTTACTGAAACGTAAATACCGATTATGAAAAAAAAGAAGAAAGAAAATAAAAGAGAGGGAAGTCCTCTGCATTAATATCTATAAGATCGGTTCTTGGGCTAGAATTTCAAGCCAGAGCCATAAGAATGAAAGTAATTCTCAGATCTCAAGACGAATATAAACTCTAGCAGAGGCCCTTGTACTTTTTTGATTAATGTCTGTCTTCAAATATGGCGTCCCAATGAGAATCTCTTAAGGGCCCCACTCGCTGGACCGGACTCCTCGCCTCGATCCTCCCTCTCGGACGCTAGCTGCCGCAGCTCTCCCTTTCCTAGCGGTGAGCTCTCCCTGGTGATCCGACTCTCGCTCGGTTGGTCTCCAGAACACGCGCCGCAACGATCAATCCGTCAAGAAAGAGGTAACGGACTCGACACGTTCGAAGAAACGCAAGCAAGCGCGGCCATGACACCTAACGAGTGAGGAAGGAGGTGGGGGCTCTTTGAGAGTGGCGACTCGCGCGTCGCGCCATCTAATGTGAAACGATCGGGCGTTGTAAAACGCGAAAAGAATTCGAGCGCAATATCTGAACAAATTATTTAATTTTTAATAAGTCCAATTATTAATATTTATTTTCATAATTGAACTTATTTTTTATTTTGATAATTATAAATACAAATATCTTATTGTATTAATATTTAATATTAATAATTTAATTAGTTGCTTAATTTAACTTCTTGTTTAATAAATGAGCGGATGCAGTACTGAAAATGTACCTATTATATAATATTTTAATTTTCAAAATTGTCAAATTACAAACAGGAATTTTGTTGTGACTTTTACAGTTATAAAGTAACTATTTAATGGAAATGGAAGCCTAAAAAAATTAATATTGTAACGCAATTATTATAATGCTCAAATCATAAAATATTTACATTATTCATGTCTGCCAATACAATATAATTTTTTATTCATATTGCATTCTATATAATGGCAATGTTATTATATATTTGACAGGCAAATCAAAATAGCTTCGAATTGATATTGAAATGATGAAATATCGATGTCTTAACAGAAAATACATAATTTGCCTGTTTACAGTCTGGCGCGATAAATGTATGTCACAAATAATCTCTTCTTTTAAAAAATGTCATATAGCACAAACATCGAAATAAGCTTCAAATTTCGAGCATTATTTCGATATGATGTAATATCGATGATTTCGACGCCAATTAGACGTCGATTCGATGGGTCATTTCTCGCTGGGAAGGGCCTAAGTCAAATTTTTTAAATGAAAACTCCTATTTTTTATTGTACCATCTTTCTCTATTAATTAATTTGAACAACTTTTGTTTGAAAAATTCTTTTATTTGCCTAATACTTTTTGAGATATTCAAGGAAAACTTGGCAACTTTTTCAATATTTAGCTTATGATATCTTGATAATTGTTTGCCAGAGGAAAAAGTGGTATAGAGGACTTTTTGACTTGATTTTGTCTTAAGAATATGCTGTTGCAATAGCACTCTAATTTTTTTAAATATTTGTAAACACTCCAAGAAGATGCACACACAAATATTTAAAAAAAATTGGAGTATACTATTGCAACAGCACATTTTTGAAATAAAATTAAGTTAAAAAATCCTCTGTACCACTTTTTTCTCTGGCAAACAATCATCAAGATATCACAAGCTAAATATTGAAAAAGTTACCAAGTTTTCCTTGAATATCTCAAAAAGTATTAAGCAAATAAAAGAATTTTTCAAACAAAAGTTGTTTAAATTAATTAATAGAGAAAGATGGTACAATAAAAAATAGAAGTTTTCATTTAAAAAATTTGACTTAGGCCCTATTGGGCTCAATACAGGCCCTGGATCCAAAATCCAATAAGATCGTCTATTGGCCCCCTTCAAACCTTTCAACTTTTATCTGAAACACTTTTCCAATAAACCAAGCCGTCAATTGACACTTAACAAAGATTAACACAATAACATTTAAACGACACCCAACGATAAAGGGATCATGGCACTGATTAAATCGACATAGAACATTAAAGTTTAACACCCTGTTAACACCAACCCAACATCCAACGATGAGGATCAATCTCCAACCTACACTAAACATTGAGGCTTAATCCCCAACCTACACTTATCATTGAGAATAAACTCCCAATATACACTCATCATTGAGGATTAAACCCACAACTTACCTAAACCTTAATGGTCAACACTCAATCTACACCTAAACTTAAGTGTTGACACTTAACTTTGATGACAAACACTAAACTTACGCCCAAATTTGAGTGTTAACTCTCAAATTTGGGCGTAAGTTTAGTGTTAACACTCAAATTTGGGTGTTAACCATCAAAGTTGAGTGTACTTTTTCATAAGGGTACTTATTACATTGAGAAATCGATTCAACTCACAACACGCAACTCGAAAATGTAGTGTTACACGCAGTTCTCACTATATCATTTTAGATTGTGTATCATGTACGGTCGTATTTTCACTTATTTATTGTACACAAATATAATTATTGCAGAAGAGATAGCATATCATTTATCTACCAATCAGGCATGAATGCAGAACTATCGTGCATATGAAATAATCACCTGTCTTCCATCGCCCATGATCTGCTCTAACAAGGTCTTTTTTATTGAAAAGATTTTCTCGCAACTGATTCATATTGTCTGAATCTGGAAATCTACCAGCAATACCAGAAATAACGATCTCCTCGCCGGGCTGAATATTCCACAATCTATATGCTTCTGTGTCATCCATGATTTCTATTATTTTCTCGGATAATCTAGAAAAGTGCTATATGTGTATTTTATATATACTTCTTTTTCTTACTTAATTATTATACTGTCAACTGTACCTGGTCTTGATGTTTGTAGTATCACTATGATATTGTTTTAGTTCTGCGGAGAAATGATTCTGATCACTTTATAAACCAATTGTCGAATGACTATTGTAATGTAAATCAGCCATATATATTAGTCCAGGAGCCAGCGACCTTTTTTAATGACCAAAACCACAAAAGCTGAAAATTTTTCCTAAGCTTTATTTGGTATCACTAGTAAGTGAATGGACCTCCAGCTGGCGCACTTCCGGGGGGTGTAGCTGCGGCAGCCTCCCACACACGTAAAATAATAATAAAAAAAAAACTAATACCGCAAAAGCTGAAACTTTGTTAACATGTTAATTATGTTACAATTAAATGAAAAAACGTATCCAGCCGAATTTAGAGTGGGGGATTATGCCCCGCTTTTCACGTAAAGAAGTGAAAAATATGCGCTGAGTAAACTGATACCGCAAAAGCTGAAATTTTGTAAACTAATAGTTAAGTTAATAACTTAAACGAAAAAAACATCCAGCTTTATATTTAGTGGGGGAAAAGTGCCCAGCTGATGCAGTGAATGACGCTGTGCATCGGTATGCGCTCGGGCGCGTTGTATCTTTGACTGCATCAGCTGGACACTTTTCCCTCACTAAAGCTGGATATTTTTTTCGTTTAACTTATTCAGTTAACTATTGTATTACCAAATTTCAGCTCTTGCGGTATCAGATATTTATACTTTTCTCATTAAACACAGAGCGTCCATTATACTGCAGACGTTATTATACTATCTCACAAGTTTTTGAATTTAAAGAGTTTTAGTAAATATTTACACATTTAAATATTTATACTTAACATAAACAGTAAATGTGGACATTAAAATGCGAAAAGTAAATATTTACACATATAAGTGCAAATAGTAAATATTTAGATAGCGACTTTGTATAATACTGAGCCAAGATTTAATACTGAAGTTTTATGATATACCGAATAGCCCAACCGACCGGCACACGGCTCGTCTCTAGAATTTTTATTTCGGTACCTATATCGAAATTTCTAGAGACGGGCCGCACAGCGGTCGGTATGAAAGGCTCCTTTTCTCCTACCACAATAACGTCCTCAGACACGGCATCGAATACGTGCAGATAAACAGCTGCGAACCGGCTCTGTCCCCTCTCCTACTCAAATTTGGCGTCTCTATGCTCCGAATTTGCCAGAGTGACGCCAAGCTATCTAGTGCGACCGTTGAACTTGTACCAATCGGAGCTGCGACAATGTCTAACGTACATCCGTTTTGCGTATTTTGCTCCAAAAAAAGCGGAAAATTAAATCTTTTTCATGCGGACAAGTTAAAGAAGTGTATAGCCATATTAAAAATTCGGAAAGACGCTGGTTTGGCTTTCTCGAACGTTGTGTTGCCGGAAAAGCCGATCAGTTTTCAAGTTTATCACAGTCAGTGCCACAACCGTTTTACAGCATTACCGCCCAAACAGGGAGGATATGATCCGAAAAAGCAGGCATCCTCATCTTCAAGTACAGAGTAAGTGCTTCTATTACAAGATAAATAAGTGTAATTAAAATATTTTTCCTTAAAGATTATAAAATTAATTTTGATCTTACATTCTGTAAAAATTTTTGTTTACATTAATACATTAGTACATTATCTCTAGTACATTACTCTTTTCTATATCATGCATGCATGATTCATTATAAAATTATTTTTTATTTACGACAGTGCTGTGGAAGGCGAGCATGCCGCTGGAAACGAGGGTGTTATTGAAGGCGTGGATGGCGGTAGAGGCGAGGCTGCAGTTGAAGGAGAAGGCGAGGTTGATGCTGAAAACGAGAAAGCTAAACGCGAAAATGTCGACGCAGGCGACGATGTCGCTGGGGGCGAGGATGCCACTGATCCAGACGATGTGGCTGTAGTTGACAATGTTGACGTATCTGGCATTGTTCAAGAGGTATCACATAATCCTATTTGTTTATTTTGTGATAAAAATAGGAAAAAACATCAAGGCCGGGAGCAACAATTACATCTATTAAAGAAGGAAAAAGCATTATCAACTATGCAGCAAATTGCAATGGACTTGAACGATATACAGTTCGTTCAAAAATTGCATAACTTGGCGTTAGAAGACAAATTAATATTTTATCATACGATATGCCGAAAAAAATACGAAAATACAGCGGTATCGAAGAAAAGTAAAGAGAAGCCAAGGACAGAGTGGCATACAGCTCGTGATGTTCATTCTCAAGCATATGAAGAAGTATGTAAATTTGTGTCAGAAAATATCATCGCCAAAAATCAGTCGTTTTTCCTGTCGTATCTGAACACAATATTTATAGATTATTTGGAAGGACACAAGGCAAACACAGATGCATATACGACGAAGCCGTATCATCTAGAAAATCGTCTTCTAGCTACATTTTCAAAAAAAAATAACCATCGTGTCGCACAATAATAAAAAACTTGTGAAACCTTACAAAGGCGTTGTCGTAATGAACAACGAGAAAATTTTATTAAAGAATGTGCCGAAGATGAAAAAAGATTTGAGAAACCCATAAAAAAAAATAAATTGCTTAATTTTACAGATAATATGCAAAAAAGGAAAATGTCAGTGTCAGGAAAAGTTGTTGAACTGCGTATGCAACATGATTTGTTTGGCCAATTGTTATGTATATTGTTGAAAAAATCTTTAGATATAGATAAAGTTTTAACATATCCTCTAACGCCGGTGCCATTATCAATGTGTCACATAGATGGATCTATTTGTAAAACTAATAAGGCAGCTCTATTAAAAGTACTCGAGCAGCAAATTGAGCCGCATACTCCGGAGCATACTAACGTCAAGGTGTTCGATGGATTTTTTATGCTTCATTTGATGAGGGAAGTTCCAGCTACTTACGGAAACATATCTATTAAAATTTTAACTATGTTTTGCTCGAATGATGCGGAAGTTATAGTAATCGCCTTTGATAGGTACATTTTTCCTTCCATCAAAGATAATGAACATTCTTTGAGAGGAATGCAAGTCACACAATTCCACATCGAGGGAACAGATCAAATACGTTCTTCTGATTTCAGTAACGACTTGAAAAACGCCAATTTTAAAGAGGCGTTAGTGAATTTTATTATACAGCACTGGACACTTGATCACGTAGCACCTTTGATTGGTAATAAAACTGTTTTTATAAATTATGATCAGTGCTATAAATATGAAGTCAATAATGGCCACGTAGAAAGGACGCACGATGTTTTATTAAGCTGTCCAGCGCATGAAGAAGCGGATACGAATATCGTTTTCCACGTCTGCCAAATAGATTACGACGCACATGTCACGATAAGATGCTCCGATACTGACGTGGCCGTAATAATGCTTTCTAACATGAGTGCCTTAAGTAACGCTAATGTTAAAGTTTCAATGGAAGCCGGAGTCGGTAATAATCAGCGCTTTATTAACATTAGCAAACTGTATGAAACGTTAGGCCCTAAATTGAGCGCAGCGCTGCCGGCTTTTCATGCCCTGACGGGTTGCGATTATAACCCGTCATTTTTCAAGAAAGGAAAAAGTCGTCCGTATAAAATTTTACACAACTCAAAAATATATATCGATAGTTTTATCAAACTAAGCAACACACCTGACGACGAGTTGCAGAGTACGTTTGATATTACAGAAGAATATGTTTGTCGTATGTATGGATTCAAAAAAATCAACAAAGTCAACGAAGCACGAGTTACAACATTTTTGAAGACATACAATATTGTACGAAACGATGACATATTCCGTTTACCGAAGAATAATATCGACGGATCAGCTCTGCCTCCCTGCAAAATTGAGCTGCACCAACATTTGCTGCGGACAACATATATAGCAAATATTTGGGCACACGCTCATCTTCAGGTTCCAACGGCATTACATCCGACTGATTTTGGCTGGGAAGAGAAGGAGGGAAAATATCTTTTCAAATGGTTCGAGGGTGAGCAGCTACCCTCTTCCCTTGGAGATATAACTATCGATGATGACCAAAACAGTAGTGCAGGTTAGAATAATACTGATATATTTCTCTCATTTCATTATTTTTTTTAATTATTTTAATGTAAATTTTTGATTATTTTCTTTTTAATTTTATCTATATAATTTTAATTTTAAAATAAAACTGAATAATATTTATAACAATTTCGTATAGCATGTAAACTTTTTTTATAGTTAATAATCTGATTTGCGTTAAAATTTTGCTCTCGCGTGTTTTTATATAATTATCATCTATGTCTTTTAATATATTACTATTATATATGTTTACAGATGATGAAGATATTTCACAGATCGACATCAATTGCAGCGATAACGAAAGCGATAATGAGTTCGATGGCGATGAATCCAAAGAAGGCGAAATCTAAAAAATTTGTTGATACATTATTATATTACTTTACGCGTATTAACACTATGTATGCTTATTTTTATTTTTAGTATATTTTTTTAAATAAATACTAAAAAAAAATTTTAATAATTAATAGTAAACATTTTTTATTATCTTTCTTTAGAGCAGAAAAGTTATACGTATATATCATCCAATAACTGCATGGACGCGCTGTGTTTAATGAGAAAAGTATAAATATCTGATACCGCAAGAGCTGAAATTTGGTAATACAATAGTTAACTAAATAAGTTAAACAAAAAAAATATCCAGCTTTATATTTAGTGAGGGAAAAGTGTCCAGCTGATGCAGTCAAAGATACAACGCGCCCGAGCGCATACCGATGCACCGCGTCATTCACTGCATCAGCTGGGCACTTTTCCCCCACTAAATATAAAGCTGGATGTTTTTTTCGTTTAAGTTATTAACTTAACTATTAGTTTACAAAATTTCAGCTTTTGCAGTATCAGTTTACTCAGCGCATATTTTTCACTTCTTTACGTGAAAAGCTGGGGCATAATCCCTCACTCTACATTCAGCTGGATACGTTTTTTCATTTCTTTATAACATAATCAACATGTTAACAAAGTTTCAGCTTTTGCGGTATTAGTTTTTTTTTATTATTATTTTACGTGTGTGGGAGGCTGCCGCAGCTACACCCCCCGGAACTGCGCAAACTGGAGGTCCATTCACTTACTAGTGATACCAAATAGAGGTTAGGAAAAAATTCAGCTTTTGTGAAATGACTAACTCTAAACGGTCGCTGGCTCCCAGACTATATTGCTTCCTCATATAGGAAGCTTTGTTTTCATAAACTTCGTATATGGACCTTTGATCGCATATAAAACTAGATCTAATCAACCAAATGTTAATAAATTATATATGAAATAGGGGTAGAAAAGACCGAAGAAAAAATTGTTTTTTTAGTTTTTGATGCCAATGTGTTCCTTATGTTCTAAAACGTCGAAATATCGCATTAAAAAAAATGTCCGTATGTATGTATGTATGTATGTGTGTGTGTATGTGCCAAATTTACCGAAATTTCTATAACTCCAGAACTAATCAACCAAATCTTAACGAATTATATATGAAATAGGGGTAGAAAAAACTGTAGAATATAATAGAATTAATAAAAATTGCTAATAATAAAGGGGTTACCGATTTCTGTTTTAAAAAACAGCCAAATTTACCAAAATTTCTATAACTCAAGAACTGATTAATCAAATTTTAAAGAATTATATATGAAATAGGGGTAAAAAAAACTGAAGAATATAATGGAATTAATAAAAATTCCTAATAATGAAGGGGTTACCGATTTCTATTTAAAAGAATCTACATGATTGCCCTAATTTCCGCAAATTAGGAGATATCGAGCTTAATTTTTTTTTTATAGATAGAGCATCATTAAAGGTAAGTTGGTGTTGAATTTGGCAATGATCGGTGAAGGGGTTACCGATTTTTGCCTAAAAAGTGTACAAGTTATACATGTAATCTTATATATAGAACGTATCATTAAAGGAAGGTTGTTTTGAATTTCGCGAAGATTGGTGAAAGGGTTACCGATTTCTGCCTAAAAAATATATAGGGTAGACCGTCGTGAGACATGTTAGTTTTACCCTACTGATGACCAGTCATTGCGATAGTAATCCTGCTCAGTACGAGAGGAACCGCAGGTTCGGAGATTTGGTTCACGCACTCGGTCGAGCGGCCGGTGGTGCGAAGCTATCATCCGTGGGATTATGCCTGAACGCCTCTAAGGCCGTATCCTCTCTAGTCAAAGGTGGCAATGATATCTCTAGAAGTCTCGTGAGTCGAAAGGCTCAAAACAATGTGACACACTACTAGGCGGCCGGTCCTCACGGGCCGGTCGTCGCACGAGCTCGGTTTGCCGTACGGCGCCTCTGCCCGTCGTCGGGATCTCACCGCTTACGACGGCACGGCGCGGGCGTCTAACGGTCGAACATGAGTTTCGCGAGTTCGATGTCGAGACTCGGAATCGTCTGTAGACGACTTAGGAAGCCAAATTAATAAATATCTACTAATAATTATGCATAAAAAAACAGGCTTCCTCATAGAGGAAGCAATGTACAGGTTTCTACTTGCACACTTAAAAACTATAAGGAAGCAATGTGCAAGTTTCTACTTGCTCACTTAAACAAGTTTCTACTTGCACACTTAAAAACTATGAGAAAGCAATGTACAAGTTTCCACTTGCACACTTAAAAACTATGAGGAAGCAATGTACAAGTTTCTACTTAAACATTTAAAAACTCCCCAGATAGCCAAATCTGTTCAAACAAATAATGCCAAATACTTGCTACAAATTTTGGTTTCAGAAATGGTACAAATTTGCATCAAAATTTGTTTTATCAAATGTTGTCGACAAACTGCTAGCAAATACGTATCAAAACATGCGTACACAATTGACGCCAAATTGATACCAAATATCGAGCAAAGCTTAGTAGTACCTGATAACAAATTGGCATCAAATTGCCGCTAAAATGAGTTGACAAAACCTAACACCAAATTAATGCCAAATATTGAGCAAATTTTGGTGACAAAGCTTGAGAACAAATTGACGCCAAATACCGAGCAAAGCTTAGCAACTACCTGATAACAAATTGGCACCAAATTGCTGTTAAAGTTTGTTGACTAAACCTAACGCCAAATTGATGCCAAATATTGAGCAAATTTTGGTAACAAAACTTAAGAACAAATTGACGCCAAATACCAAGCGATGTTTAGGGCGTTTCATTCAGATGGCGCGACACGTGAGTCGCCACTTTCAACGCGCCCCCACCTCCTTCCTCGCTCTTGTTCAGTGTCATGGCCGCTCTTGCTGCGTTTCTTCGGACGAGACGAGTACGTTTTCCTTCTTTCGTAACTGATTGAGCTAAGCGGCACGTATTCTGGAGACCAACCGAGCGAGATTCGACTTCCCAAGGAGAGCTCACCGCCAGGAAAAGGAGAGCTTGATGGAGGATTGAGGCGAGGAGTCCGGTCCAGCGAGCAGGGCCCTTCCGATATTCTCATTTGGGACGCCATATTGGAAGATCGACATTGATCGTGGTAGTACAAGGGGCTCTGCAAGGTTAATTCTCGTCTTAAGATCTGGAATTGCTCTTATTCTTGTGGCTCTGGTTTATATTCTAGCCCTAGAATTGATCTCGTAGACAAAAGCAGAGGCCCCCCTCTCTTTTCTTTTCTTTTTTTTCTTTTTTTTCTTACTTTGATTTCAATCAGTAATCCAGACTCCTTAATTCCGCCCTGTAAGATCTTGTTAATTCTCGTCTTGAGATCTTGGAATTGCTCTCATTCTTGTGGGTCTGGTTTATATTCTAGCCCTAATGTAATTTTAATATATGCATTACAATTTTACACTGTCAAATAATAAATAATATCGTTTGATAATAATAACAACAGTATAGATAATAGTAACAATTTTATTACTTGACTTATTTCATTCTATTTTTGACAACTCGTATATACATTAATTGTGGCTAAGGTCTATACTATGTCATAGTGTAGATCTTAGCTACATTTCTGGCAAGTCAGTCCAAAGTATGCGGCTTTGTTCTCTATCCTTTTTATCTGTAGCAATTTTATTTCTTTTTATTTTTTAATTATTTTTTATGTATTATCTCTTATGTATCAGGTTTCTGAAGAAGACTAAGTATATAAAGTCGAAACGTAAAACGTTAATTGTATTTAAAATTTGTTTAATTAAACGAGATTTTGTTTTTAAATTTAAATTGATGACCTTTTTATAACTCGAGAAAATCAGCCAGCCTTCCATCCTATAAGTTTATTTTGTACTGTTAGTTTAATTAATTTAGTTATATTTTTTTCCATTAACATTCTATTTGTTATAGTGATTGTGCAGTAGAAAATCTGAAAAAATAAATGTTTTTAAAAAGTAAAGATAGTATATATTTTGAAATCTATGTATTTTATGTAAACATAACATTTAAATTTATTTGCAGTTTATTTTAGAACATGCCAAAAAACACCGTTTCATAAGCTTTCTAAGAAAGTTAAAAGGCAGAAAGTGAATGTTGAAGTTGTAGAAGAACTCAATTCAACAGATTCTTTAATTGAATTCGATCAGTCGCATATTCAGCAAGCACATGCTTCCGTTAAAAGCCAAAGTTCCGTAATACCAGATTTTCTTTATAATCAAAAAGAATCTGAACTTTCTCATTATTCTTAACTTTTTCATCATTCTGAACTTCCTCACCATTCTGAATTTTCTAATAATTCTGATCATTTTGAGTACTCTGAACACTTTGATTTCGAAAATAACGATAATTATAGAGATATATTTAACATTAACAGACACACCGGCAACAATAACGAGGCTCATTCAGATGACAACGATGATAATTCTAAAAACTGCGAGAATAGTGATGAGAATAAAAAATATTCGAAATGTTTCGTGAAAACAAGAGTTATAAAGAAGAGTTATAAGAGTATAAAGAGTTATACTCTTATAGTCTTAAAGAAGCGTTATAAGAGTATAAAAATATGTAATATTATGTAATAAAATGTTTCATTCTACTTGCCGTTTGAATCTGATTAAGGCAAAATTGTAATATTAGTTTGAAATAGAAACAATTTAAAACAATTTAAAATACAAGGGAAATGCTTTAGTTTTATAACTATCATATTCTTGCAATATTAAAAATTTTACATATTCTTTCTTTGATTAAAATATTTCTCAAAATAATCTTGGAACTGTTGATGAAATATCGTGTATTTTTTTATCTGTAAAAGTTTAAAGTTTTGTTTGAATAGTTTAAAAGTTTTGTTTGAACGGTTTAAAAGTTTTGTTTAAACAGTTTTTTTCTGCTGTATATTAATTTCTATTACATCAAACACTACAAAATTCACTTCGGTTGCTTGCACCTAAATGATGTATATTATTCTTTTGTTATTTCTTTCTGACAACAGTACTGCATTATTCCATCGTAATCGACGAACTATGCACATTGTGAACATTTGTTTATTTCAATTTTGCATTCTTGCAAATAATAAATCGTGTTTCAAGTTTGAACTAGTTGTTTAAATATGCACGGTAGTTATTATTGTATGATTAAAGAAAGGAAAGTTAGTAGTATTAGGCTTATAAGAATATTGTTTTAGATGCATTTTCATAGAAATTATACTCGTGTTTTCAGTAAGATTCTATAAATCCTTCTTATACCGGCCAATGCATTATCTGCGCACGGAGTATGTGTTCCAGGCATTATATAAGATTCTCGAGTGTTTACAAATATTGTATGTGCTGTTGACAAAGTTAAATGTTTGCATATGTCAGTAAATTCACATTGTATAACATTTACTGTAATTAATATATAATTAATTATTTTATTGCCACCGTTAGATTTTATAAATGTCTTATAATGTTTTATAAATATAAAGATTTCTTTTAACATATGTATAAAATAATTTATTGTAAATCAATAAAAAATTATATGCTTTTTATAATTTAATGCTTTTAATTTTCCCTAAAAAAATATATTTTAGTATTTATTAATGGCTACGTAACAAGGCTTGCTGCAATTTGGCGTCAAGCTGTGTCATCAAAATTTGCTCTGTATTTGGTGCCAATTTGCTGTTAAGTATTGTTCTCAAATCTTGTTTGATATTTGATATCAATTTGGCGTTGGGTTTTGTCAACAAACTTTGATAGCAATTTGTCAACAATTTGCTGTTAGATTGCTGGCAAGCTTTGCTCGGTATTTGGTGTCAATTTGGCGTCAAGTTCTTTTGTCAAGGTTTGCTCGCAATTTGGCACAAATTTGCTGTCGAGCTTTTGTTGGCAAGCCTTGTTCACAATATGGCGCAAATTTGCCGTTGAACTTTTGCTGTCCTGTTTTGCTCGATATTTGGCGTCAATTTGGTGTCAAGTCATGTACACAAGCTTTGCTAGCAAAACACAAGCGTATTGCAGACACAGATCGCACCGAATTTGTCGACAAGTTTTGCGCGTATTTGGTGTCAAATTGGTTACAATTTGCTGACAAATTGTTTACTGTGTATGAGGAAGCAATGTGCAAGTTTCTACTTGCACACTTAAAAACTATGAGGAAGCAATGTGCAAGTTTCTACTTGCACACTTTTTTTTATGGATAGAGTATCATTAAAGATAGATTGGTGTTGTATTTGGCAATGATCGGTGAAGGGGTTACCAATTTTTGCCTAAAAAGTGTACAAGTCATACATGTAATCTTATATATAAGGTATCATTAAAGGGAGGTTGTTTTGAATTTTGCGAAGATTAGTGAAAGGGTTACCGATTTCTGCCTAAAAAATGTATAGGGTAGACCGAGGCAAATCGGATTACTAATTAGCACGATAAAATAGCTCGTTTAAAATAAAACACTAACGAAAATTGTCTTAAAATATTAATCCGATTTGCCTCAATCTACCCTAAGTTATTTGATGGATAGAGTATCATTAAAGGAAGATTGTTATTTAATTTGGCGAGGATCGGTGAAGGGATTACCGATTTCTGGTTAAAAAGTGTATAAGATGTACATGTAATTTTATATAGAGTATTATTAAAAGAAGGTTGTTTTGAATTTTGCAAGGTGAAAAGGTTACCGATTTCTGCTTAAAAAATGTGTAAGTTATTTGATGGATAAAGTATCATTTAAGAAAGGTATTGAATTTGGCGAGGTTCGGTGAAGGAGTTACCGATTTTTGCTTAAAAGTTATATGTATTAGTTATACATGTAATTTTATATAGAGTATCATTAAAAAGCAGAAATCGTTACACATTTTTTAAGCAGAAATCGGTAACCCTCTCACCGATTCTCGCAAAATTCAAAACAACCTTTTTTTAATAATACTCTATATAAAATTACATGTACATTTTATACACTTTTTTAAGCAGAAATCGGTAATCCCTTCACCGATCCTCGCCAAAAATTCACTAACAATCTTCCTTTAATAATACTCTATCCATTAAATAACTTAGGGTAGACCGAGGCGAATCGGATCAATATAAGTTTTAAGACAGTTTTTGTTAGTGTTTTTTTTTTCAAACGAGCTATTTTATCGTGCTAATTAGTAATCCGATTCGCCTCGGTCTACCCTATATATTTTTTAGGCAGAAATCGGTAACCCTTTCACCAATCTTCGCGAAATTCAAAACAACCTTCCTTTAATGATACGTTCTATATAAGATTACATGTATAACTTGTACACTTTTTAGGCAAAAATCGGTAACCCCTTCACCGATTATTGCCAAATTCAACACCAACCTACCTTTAATAATGCTCTATCCATAAAAAAAATTAAGCTCGATATCTCATAATTTGCGGAAATTAGGGCAATCATGTAGATTCTTTTAGATAGAAATCGGTAACCCCTTTATTATTAGCAATTTTTATTAATTCTATTATATTCTTCAGTTTTTTACCCCTATTTCATATATAATTTTTTAAAATTTGGTTAATCAGTTCTTGAGTTATATAAATTTTGGTAAGTTTGGCTGTTTTTTAAAACAGAAATCTGTAACCCCTTTATTATTAGCAATTTTTATTAATTCTATTGTATTATATTCTTCAGTTTTTTCTACCCCTATTTCATATATAATTCGTTAAGATTTGGTTGATTAGTTCTGGAGTTATAGAAATTTCGGTAAATTTGGCACATACACACACACATACATACATACATACGGACATTTTTTTTTAATGCGATATTTCGACGTTTTAGAACATAAGGAACACATTGGCATCAAAAACTAAAAAAACAATTTTTTTTCGGTCTTTTTTACCTATATTTCATGTATAATTCATTAACATTTGGTTGATTAGATCTAGTTTTATATGCGATCAAAGGTCCATGTACGAAGTTTATGAAAACGAAGCTTCCTCTATGAGGAAGCAAAAAATTGTTTTCGAAAAAGAATGAAGAAAAAGTCCCTTAGAAATTCGAAGTTATTGAAATCCCATCTTTATCAATGGCTTAAAAATTTCGAAACTAAGTCTAGAATTTGTGAAATTTTTTTGAAAAAAATCAAAACGGTCGCATTGAGAAAAAAAACATTTTTTACTTAAATCCTAAAAAAAAAACAGTCATATTGTCCATTAAAATTTTTTTTGATATTTTCTTCGAAAAGCTTAGATAGCTGGGACCTTCCAAATCCTTACTCAGCTCTTTATATTTCCTATTATACCTTGATTCTAAAATCCTATTTTCCTCTAACTGCCTCTGTACATCCTCATCCCTCTTCCTCATTTCTTTGCCTAAATTTCTCGCCTCCCTTCTCAAGGCTTCCACTGCCACAACACTCCAACCATTTCTATTAAGGCTCCTGGATGGTCAGCCGAGAACTCTGCGTTGACGGTGGCGACGTACCGTCGCGGCAGAAATCAGAACCCTCTCCAATGGAGAATTCTGTCCTTTGTGACATGTTGACAACCTATTTTGTTGTGCATGCTATTTCTTTATTATTCGCTCTGTGCTTGTGCTCTAACGTTTAACGTATTCGTGAAAGTCGTAAAATTGACCGAAAAGTAAGATTTGCATGCGAAAGGAACGTTTTCACCTCCTTTCGATAGTCGTTAAACGGCTGTTTTTCCCGTATGTTTAGGCTTCGTTTTATGGCTGTTTGTTTATTGTCGAGGGAAAAGGGTAGTTTTCGGCCAATTTCGGAAGTGTTCTGAAACGATCTATAGTGATGTTTTATTGAAATGTCTTTTTATTTGAAAATGGCATGCACAACAAAATTGGGTGTTTTCCTCGCCTCGATAGTAAGAATCCAATATGGCCGCGGTGACCATCCAGGAGCCTTTAAATATTTCTCCCTTTCTTTTTCATATCTATCGTTCCATTTATTGCTTTCTTTATCTAACCAACACTTTTTAATCCACCTCTCCTCACTTGCTTCCCTGACCTTATCCTCAAACTTCATAGCCCTAATTCCTCATTCTATCCTTAGTTTGCTCAATCCTAGTTCTCTAGACATCATATATCTTGGAGTGCAAAACTTTAATTTAAAAACCCATCTAGGGTAATCCAACATTATCTTTTCTAAATTTTTTCTTTCTTCTCAACCCCATAATTCCACACCGTATGACATCACGCTCCTAACTAAATATCTAAATAGCATCCCTCTTCCAATAAAATCATTCCTACAAATCCTTTTCCCTAGTCCCCAAGTCCTGTTAGCCGCAATCCTTCCTTTTCTACATAATTCTTTAATATGTTCTGTCTATTTACCACTCCTATTAAATACAAACCCTAAGTATTTAAACGTCTTGACCTTTTTGATTTCTTTATTCTCTTATTTCCATTTTTCTACCTTTTCCCTTCCTCTCTTATTGAACACCACCATCTTAGTTTTATCAGTACATAGAGTCATTTTTCTTTTCCTAAAAAATCTCCTAATTGTATCCATCATATCTAACATCGCATCCCTATTCTTTGCTAAAAATACCATATCATCGGCATACTCCAACCACATTCTTACATCCCTTAATTGTACATCGTCTATGTTCCTTTCCTCTAATACTTTCCTAATCTCCGCAATATACAGGTTAAGTAAAAGCGGACTCAGAACACAGCCCTGCCTAACTCCTTTTGTTATGTAAAATTCTTTCGTTAAGCCTTCCTTTGTTCTAATAGCTACCTTCGTAATCTCGTAAGCTCTTTCTATCTTTCCTATAAGATTTTCCTCTATTCCCATCTTCCTAAGGATCTTCCATAGGGTGAATGCACCGTTTGTGGCCACTGCGCCCGTTTTGGCCACTTTCGTCATTTATTAAGATTTTCTAGTTTAAGGTTGGCTGCAGTGCGCAGCAATCGCGACATATTCAACTTTGCAACTATTTTTCTCGGCCATGTGAGTGCGACAATCAACATCACGTTTCTCTTTTACATTGCAAAAAAATTATTTGTTACAGTGTATACCAAAGACACAATCTTCTTATAACAAACGATAAGAATCCCCGAAACTCGGTAATTAGAATTTAGTGTATTTTTTTAATGAAAACGTGACAGTATATACTTGTGTACACTAGAAATGAGACGCATATAGGTTAAGTTTCTTTTAAAATATAATCTGCTAATGCGATCTTGTAAAATTAATTTGCTTTTTATAAATAAACAACCTGGCCAAAAATCGAGCATGTTTTTTCGCATTTTCCACTTGTGGCCATAGGGTGGCCAGAACTAGGATAACGTCTGCACTAATTTTGACCACTTAATATAAAAAGAAAGATAACTTTAAAAATACTGACTAATCTTTGAGATACTAAGCCTTATGAAGTTTTTTTGAATACTATTATTTTATTATTATATTTTTAGATTAAAATGCCAAAAAGAAAGTGTGATAAATCTGTTAAGAAAAAACAGAAGTTTTCCACAACCAAGGAAAATCAACAGCAAAAGAGAAAATTATTTTTGTATTCACCAACAAAGGTACGAGAAGCTTTAGTTGCTATTCAGAGTGGTACACCAGTCTCGACAGCAAGTAAAATTTATCAAGTACCAAGAACAACTTTGCGACATAAAATTCGAGGTGAAGCACCAGTGACCACTGGACATGTAGGTCGTGAATCAGTATTAGGTTCTCGTGTAGAAGCTATTTTGGTGGATTGGCTGTTGGAAACATGTCGAATGGGATCCCTATCACAAAAAATGTTTTGTTGAATTTAGTCAAAAAATTTGTTAAAACCGAACATTTAGAAACTCCATTTACAAATAACACGCCAGGACGTAAATGGTTTGAGAACTTTATGAAACGACACCCTGTTTTATCTATGAAGAAAGCTGAATACTTAAGTAAGACAAGAGCAGCTGTTACTGAACAATATATTCGTAATTGGTTTTCTGAAGTACAGATTTTACTAAAGGATAATTTAGAAGTTCTTGAAGACCCGCAAAGAGTATTCAACATAGATGAGACAGCAGTGTATTTAGCTCTTAAAGGAGGATTATTTATTGCAGAGAAGGGAAAACCAACGTATGATGTTTTTACTAGCAGTGATAAAGAAAATATTACTACGCTCTTTACTGTGAATGCTGCAGAAGAAATAACGCCACCTCTAACCGTTTTTAAGTACGAACGCTTGCCTCAAGCTTGTTTAGCCAAAGTTCCACCTGGTTGGGGCATCGGTAAAAGTGAAAATGGATGGATGACATATACAGCCTTTTACGAGTATTTTGCAAATGTGGAATTCGGTGGTTGGAAAATATCGCTGTTGCTGAACGAGCTCGTGGCATTCTACCGAATGTATGTAAATATGTGGCAAAAGTTATCAAAGAAAAAAAGATTCCGAAATGCGCTACTTTGAAACGGTTTCGACCGCGTTAGATGACAAATTACTCGTTCCTAAATTGACCTTTTTTCAATCCCTCGCGAGCGATGTACAGCCATTCATGTCCGAATTTCAATCCGATCATCCGTTGACTTTATTTCTTTACGGTGAAATTTATGCACTTGTGAGATCTATCATGAGGAGATTCGTAAAGGATGATGTCCTGAACTTGAAGGAAACGGATCTTTCCAAAATCGACGTTACTAAGAAGGATAATTTGGTACAACGAAATACATAAAAGTTGGATATGCGACTGAAGTTGCACTCAAACACGAAAAAGGCATTTCGGATCTCGAAATACTACAATTTAAAAACCAAGTACGCCAATGTCTTCAAATATTTGTAGAGAAGATTATGGTTCGCTCTCCTCTCAAATTTCCTCTAACAAAAGCCGTTTCTTGCATGGATCCGGCCATAACGAGTCGAGGAGAAATCGCTTATAAGCGGTTGTCTTTCGCATTACGGATTTATGTGGAAAATAATTTGATATCGGAAATAACGGTTGATAAAATTGACCGCGAGTACGGACATCTCATTAGTATAATATCCCCGTCGTTCAAGAGAAGTTTAAAACTTTCAAGCGATCCGAGATTCGTTTGGATCATTTCTGGGTCGATCTTATCACGAGTTGCAGTAAGAAAGATTACGAAAATTTGTCAAGTTTCATGAAAAGCGTCATGATTCTTTCTCACGGAAACGCTGCCGTAGAACGAGGTTTTTCCGTAAATAAGCAATGTTTCATCGAAAATCAAAAAGAAAAGTCGTTGATCGCTCAAAGAACCATCTATGATACAGTCAATGCCAAGGGAGGACTTGAAAATTTCGTCATAACGAAAGATTTGATACATGCAGCTCGTAATGCGCATATGTGGTACAAAGAGGAGCTTGCACGTGAAAATCAATGAAAGAGAGATGCAAGAATAATTGTTTGAGTGTCTCTCGACCCTCCGAAGAGTGCATTCTTTCCACGATTAACCATCGCAAATAAATCATGGAACTATTACGGAATCTACTACTATTACGAATCACTATTATGTTAAGCCTTCTAATCTCATTATGTAATTTACATGAGATATGATTTTCTTCACTAGTTCGCCAGTTGACATATACTATTACTAGTTGAATTGGTACTTGATATGATACGAGTCATTTTTCGATTGAAAAATATACTACTATTTTAAGTGTTAATCATAAAATGTTTAAACGAGTGTTTATATAAAAATTATTTTAAACAAATTATAGCTAAGTGTTAAAAAACACTAATATTAAAGTTTATTTTGATAATCTGATGATGTAATGTGTTGTAAAATTCTGACAATTAACACTCCTCGCCAATAAAACAATGTTTTCTTCAGCCTTTTACGAGTATTTTGCAAATGTTTTTAATAAATATATCTACAAGATGAGAACATAAAAAAACCAGTTATTGTTTTCCTAGATGGACACATATTACATATGTCATACTGCTTAAGTGCTTTTTGTAAAGAGCAACAAATTATATTATGCTGTCTCAATCCAAATGCCACACATATTTTGCAACCTCTTGATGTAGCCGTGTTCGCTCCATTAAAAAAGCACTGGCAAAAGTTTGTGAAAACTTGGCGTTCAAATCATGATGGGATGGATGTACAAAAATTTGATATTCCCAGCATTATCAGAAATTATTAAAGAAAAAGACTTTTCAAAAACTATTCAAGCTGGTTTCAAGTGCTGCGGACTTTATCCCTTTGATCCAAACGCTGTCAAGTACGATAAATGTGTAACGCAAACACAAATTGCATCTGATGTAGTTGAGAGTGCGAATCAACATTCTGTTTTAACTTCAACAAACACAGAACTATTACAAGAACTGGAAAAAAACATCAATGTAAATATTTTGCAACGTTTCAAGGAATTGAAGAGTAACAAATTTAATTGGAATGGAGAAACTGAATATTCAGCTTTATTCGATACTTGGAGCAAAATTTACGATGATGTTTACGATAAAAATATTACTTTGAATCAAACTATTGATGTAAGTAGTTTGGAGATATACATTGAAGAATCGGAAGAGATTTCGAATCGTAAGTATATTAAAGAATTTATTAAATTTACTTAAAAATAACTATATATATATATATATATCTTATGCATGATTATAAATAAATAATATTATTAGATACAACTATATACTTTTGGTCAAGAACAATGTGTCACAGAACTTGAGCCAGTTGTTATTGAAATTATCAATACGAATTCTGATTTACCAGAAACTACAACTAGATTATCTATGACAGAAAATACAAGTATTCACACAATTGTCTATTATTATTTTATTCATTATATTTATTGAGGCTTTATAGATTTTAATAGTAGAGGAAAGTCCCCTATTATGAGACAGGATCCTAATATGAGATATGTTAAGCTAAAAGGCCCTATATAGGCCCCATCTGTTGATCCCACCATGAAAAAACTCCGCCATCTCATATTAGGATCCTATCTCATAATAGGGGACTTTCCTCTACTATTAAACGAATTTATACAGACTATATAAAAATGACATTCTAATGTGGTATAAAACAACTATTATATATTTTAATTGATAAGTAACTATTTTTAATTAGTAAGTCTAGTCTCGAACAAGATAAAAATAAGTATGTTACAGAATTTGTATCAGTCGCTTTGGAAATCAGTGAAGAAACTAATTCTTCAATAACTACATATAACACAAGTGTAGCAGACAATACTAGTAACCATCAAGTAGAAATTAATGAAGAAACTAATTCTTCAATAACTACATATGACACAAGTGTAGCAGACAATATTGGTAACCATCAAGTAATTAGTAGTCAGCCACGTAATGGTAGCAGTGATGTAAACTACACAGATCCTGACTGTGGAATAGTACTTAATAAATCTCCGGAAAATGCTTTAAAAGACATTCTCGTATGGCCTCAACAAAAAAATACTAATAAGAAACGAGTACAAACAGAACGTTTACCTTCTGTGCTTACCTCTGAAAAATGGTTAGAAGTCATGAAAGCTAAAGAAGAAGAGAAACAAAGGCAATTAGAAAAGAAAGAAGAAGAAAAGAAGATTGCAGAAAAGAGAAAAAGCAAAACAAATTAAATTAGCAGCAAAAAGAATAAAATTAGAAAAAAGAGATAAAGCAAAATAAAAAAAGAAAGCAAAGTGTAATAACTAAAGAGAAAATATTATTCTAAGAATTGTTTGTTCAAAGCTTTATTAAGTTTACTGCAATGAAAATGATTTATATTAGAGTGTTGACATGTTAAAACTGATTTACTAATATTACTAATTATTTTCTTTCATTACCAATATTACTAATTATTTTCTTTAATTACTAATATATTTTCAACGTTTAATTATAAAAAAGTCTGATGAGAACTGAGCCAAAGTAAGCTAAACTTAATTTAATATTTAATACTAAAAAGTACAAATTATTAAAATAAAAGTTTATTTATTAATGTACTTATTGATAAAACATAAAAAATTAATGTGTTTAGTTTATCTAATAATAAGACTTATTAAATATTTTGTTATTTTGTGATTAGTATCCACAAATGTGATTTGCAAAGATTAAAGAAATATATAAATATATGTAAAATAATACATTAAAGTGCAACTTTTTTGTTTAATAAACATTAAAATATATGATATTTTACATTTTTGTTATTTACTGTCCCTTTTATTTTGAACAAAAGCTTGTTGTCATGCTACATTTTTCAGATGGCCAAAATTGGCATCCTACATGGCCACAACAGGTACACAGGTGGCCAAAATAGGCAACCTACATGGCCACAACAGGTATACAGGTAGCCAAAAATAGTGTAAAATGGAATTTTTGCAATTATTTAACTTTTCCATTATTTATTCGCTTTTTTTCTAAAATTAATTTGTAAAATTATAAATTAAGATATTAAATAATGTATTTAAGTGAATAGTTTCTTCTTGTAATATATTATAAAAAAGAAAAGGATTTTAAAAGTTGCAAAAATGGTTAAAGTGGCCACAATCGGTGCATTCACCCTAGTTGCCCTCTCTCCACGTTGTCAAAGGCTGCCTTTAGGTCCACAAAAAGCGTATACACCTTTCTTTCTCTTCTTTTCTTCTTTCTGGGTTAAATGTTCCAACACAAAGATATTATCCATTGTTAACCTCCCTCGTCTAAAACCGGCTTGACTCTCTGGTAACAATCCTTTCTGCTCAACAGATTTCTCCAACCTTCCTCTGATAATTTCAGCATATATTTTATAAGCTGAGCACAGAAGAGAAATACCTCTATAATTTCCAACAATGTTTTCATCACCTCTTTTATGTAGCGGGACTATAATAGAGGTTCTCCAGTCCTTTGGTAAAATTCCTTCCTTCCAAACCTGATTTAAAACCTCCACTAGACCTTTCCTAACTGCACTGCCTCCATACAACCAAGCTTCAAACGGAATTCCATCCACACCTACAGCCTTGTTTTTCTTCAATCTTCTTACCACCTCAGCTATTTCTTCCTCCTCCAACTGTGAGCTCATTAGAACAGGCCTTTCTTTTTCAGTTCCTATACTGTTTTCTCCTTCCTTGCTTTCCGCCATATCTTCTGTAACTCCAAGAAGCTCTTTAAAATACTTCATCCATTCTACACCGCCAATTTTATTTTTCTTCCAAACCTTTTTCTTCCTCTTCCTATTAATGAATTTCCAGACATCTGTCCCGTGCCTTAGGTTCTTCAATTTCTCCTCTTCTTTGATTCTCTTCTTCTTCCTCTTCTGTTCAAATACCGCTTTCATGTTACTCCTTTCTTCCATATACCTTCTTCTTCCTACCTTTCCTTTTCTCCATTTCATGTATATTCTCTTCACTTCTCTTTTCTTCCTAGTGCAGTTTCTGTCCCACCAGTCCTTAAAACCAATCTTCCTCTTTTTAATTGTTATTTCCTTCCTTAACATAGCCTCTTGAATTATCTTCTTAAGTTTGTTCCACTTCTTTTCAATTGACAACTCCTGATAAACATCCTCCCAAATAGCCTCTTCAGTTTTCTCTTTATATCTTTCAATAGCCTTCCTATCCCAGCATATTTTCCATCTTGATTCTTTATTCCTATCTTCCTCTTCTTCTTCATGCACTTCTTGGTTCGTACCTAGCGCTCTATCTCTTTCGTCTAACATCGCGACTAAAGGCATGTGATCCGAGTCCACTCTCGCATCCACCTTAAATTCCCTAATTCTATCATATATTTCTTCGCACACAATCATATAATCTATTACGGAGCTACCCCTTGCACCTATAAATGTATATTCACCCTCCCAATCACCTTTTGTTTTTCTTTAAGAAAATTGTGTTTTCTTTACATTAATTGATTCGTATTGTTTGCAAAAATAAAAAGTAAGGAATTTGAATTATAAATACTTAACAAAATATTATGTCACAATACTGTAACTTTCAAGCCTTATAACTCGAAAAGTACTTAATGAAAAAATACCCATACAGCACAAAATGTTTTCAAAAAATATTTCTGAATATTTCTATAAAAATATTGCAAGAAATATTTTAAAATGGTTTTAGGAATATTTTAAAAAAGTTAAAAAACCTTTTGTGATAACATTTTTAAGAATATTTTAAGAATCTTTTAAAAATATTTATAAAAACGTTCTTCTTTATCACCCAGACAATATTTTCTTAAATATTTGAAATATATTTTTGAAATATTAATTTAAATCTACATATTTATTGTTTTATAATCTTGTTCCAAAATATTTAAAAATATTATAAATTTATTATTGGTTCTATAATCTTTTTTCAAATATTTTTGAAATATTATGAAATATTCTTAATTAAAAGATGCATGGTAGCGCATCTTTCCGTGCTAGTTTGGAACGACGCCGCTAGACGGCGCATAATGGTAAGACTAACTCGTAAGTAAATTTCAGTTGAGGACTAATATAAGCAGGTCTCTGGCAAAGCAAAATGATGACATTCGTAAGATATGTATATTTTTCAAATATCAAGATGTACCTATATTTTACAGATATTACAAAAATCTTTCAAACATGAAACACACAATTATTGCTGATTCGGTTAAACATATTTTATTTTTTGAAGTAATATTTCTAAAAGATTTGACAAATATTATTGAATATATTTATTTGCAATCTTATAAAAATATTTTTAAAAATATTTTTCTGATATGATCTGGCGGACATAGAAACATTCTAAAAATATTTTTGTGAATTATTTTAATCTTCCTAAAAAATATTTAAAAAATATTTTGTGCTGTATGGGTACTTAATTATAGTGTTTTGGAAAGCTCTCGACATAAGATATAAGAATATGCAATAAAAAAAAGAGGGTTCCATTTAAGAAACTGAAGGTGTCCTTGACCTGACCTTAACGATGCCACCCAAGGTCAAATTAATGACACCATCTTATGTTTTTCTCTAAAATGCTTAGTTTTTGAAAGAAAAGGGGTGGACGGGTGGTCTCAGACACCCTGTGTATATATATATATATATATATATATATATATATATATATATATACATATATATATATATATATATATATATATATATATATATATATATATACACTGTTCCTTATTCCTTTTATTGTGCGCAGCCCCTTATACGTAGAATAATAAGAATCAATTATTGTAAATTTAAATTGTTATTAGTAATAATTAATAAGAAATTAATTAGTACAGATACGCAAATCAGGATGCGTCCGTGCGATTTGACGAATAGGAGCAGCCCAACGTTCACGTTGTTAGTCGTGTGGAGAAATATTAGGAAGAGCGCTTTATAAATAGCAACGGCTACGCACGAATGTCGCTCATGTATGTACAGCCGTTGTTATTCTCACTCCTTCCAATGCCTCGCCACGCATCTAACAAAACGTAGTTGGACTGCTCCTTCTCGTCGAATCGCACAGACGCATCCTGATTCGCGTATCTGTGTTGAGTAATTTCTTATTAATTATTAAGAAACTTACAATATGATAAAGGACTTTTCGATCCAGTTTTACCCGCTCTACCTGCCCACGAACAGTGGTCCGCGTATTACATATGATACTAAAATATATTAAAACATTTTTGAAATACATCTATAGGTACCTCTCTTTCTTTGTCCCTTCTCTCTCTCTCTCTCTCTCTCTCTCTCTCTCTCTCTCTCTCTCTCTCTCTCTCTCTCTCTCTCTCTCTCTCTCTCTCTCTGTTGAAAAATTCTCTCTTGAAACTCTTCCTGTAACCTCGCACTGTCAAACGCGAAACAAAGGCCGTAGCCGGATAAGAAGGGTCAATGTCCCCCCACACGGATCATGCTCATTTTTTTTGCTTTGATTTGATTGCTATCAGTGTCCCTTACAATTTAGTCAAATATTAGCCCTTAATATTGAACCGTTTTGCTGTAAAAAATAAAAATAAACATTTCGAAAATAATTCATATCTTTTGATCGGCTTAACCGATATTGATGAAATTTTAATATGTTGTAGATATTATTAAGACACATTTGTGGAAAATTTGGGAAAGGTTACTGATGACAGGAACATTGATAAAAAAAATAAATAAGTGTTCTTGATTTTGTTTAGTCCCGATATCTTTCTTGTACAATTACGAAAAAATTTTTCTAGAATCTTGGAGTAGTTTCCTATCGGACATGATTTTTTGGAAGCAATAAAATGGGTAGGTGGTACTTTTAAAAAATAAAGTATTCTTTTTCATTTTTTAAAAATATGATATGCTTTTGGTACGATCGCTATATATTTTATGTATTTAGTATTTTTGGGATAGTATTCTACAACAAGTAATTTTTTCGAACCAATAAAATAGGTAGGCAAAAGTTTAAAAAAATAAAATATTGTTTTTTATTTTTTTAAATTATGATATGCTCTTTGTACCATTCCCATATTTTTTTGTGAACTTATGAGACGGTATTCTACAACAAGTAATTTTTTCAAACCAATAAAATGAGTAGAAGGCACTTTAAAAATCAAAATATTTTTTTCAAAATTATCATAGTTTTTTGGTACCATCGCCATATTTTTGTTTAGAATCTTGGAATGGAATTCTACAACAAGTAATTTTCCGGAATCAATTAAATAAATAGGTGCAGGTACTAGAAAAATAATAAAATAAAGTAAATTGAAATAATTATAAAAGGATAAACTATAATCGTATTAAATCAAATGTTTACTAATGAAGTACACATACACATACACACGAAATTATAAAGTCACGCGTGTCCGTGTGACTGAAATCTGAACTTCTTGCTGAGATCTCGCCAAAAAATTCACATTTTTGACATGTGAGATTTCGAGATCTCAGTATTGACTGCACCAATCTTAATCAGATTGGTCGCAATCGAAAGCTCGTATCAATGTTATATTAGAAAACTGTCGTCAGATGATCGCAGTTTTCTTTCTTGAGATATTTGATTCGGAAAATCGATCGGCCCGAAAACTCCGGATAAGCTACTTGGTAGCGTCGTCTGCTAGCTCTTTCTTTATGTACTTGGCGTCGCTTGATTATGACATATTCAATTTTTGTAGATAATAAAAGAAATATGCATAATGTTTTATGCAATGAATGAAAATGATATGTGCATATTGCTGGAACATTTTTCATAGACTCATATGTATATTGTAACTATAAGTTTTCTAATTTATGTAGAAAAAAATGTTTTATTTAACAATTGAAATTATTGACGTCAAAGAATTTATTAAACTTATAAGTGCATTGAAATTATAATTTCGTATTATTTATGTCGTCTGTCTGATAATATGCAACGATTATCACTCTTGATATTTAGATCAGAAAAGAATTTCGAAAATAATCGTTCCAATGCATATACAGGGTGTTCTAAAAAAAGGAGGCCAAAATTTAGGGAGATATTCCTCACACCTAAAGGATAAAAAAATGTTATATGAACATAGGTGCGGAAACGCTTTATTCAGGAGTTGTGTTAAAAATACTGTTGACTTACACAATTACTTACACAAGAAACAATTTAAGATTAATCATTGTGGACGACAATCGTTTAATCAGTAGGTTTATTTACATTTGTTTTTAAAGTAACCTTGAGTACGGTTACAACAAATGTTGAAAATGTCCACCATTTGCCTGTCAACACAACTCCTGAATAAAGCGTTTCCGCACCCATGTTCTTATAACATTTTTTCATCCTTTAGGTGTGAGGAATATCTCCCTAAATTTTGGCCCCCCTTTTTTAGAACACCCTGTATAGCGTACAACAGTACAAAGTGCGCCAACTATCGCAGTTGCATTTTTTTTATCAAGTGTGTATTAACGGGATCTAAATAACTTATACTAATACTTTATATTAGAGAGTCTGCAGTTCAAAAAATATAAATAAAATAAACATTAAGATGTTCACGGCGCTCCATATTTTAGATAATTAAAGTATATTTATTTGGTTTAGTTGTCTCTTATCGTCTCAGCTTTTATCTTCGTCCGACTAAAACTGTATAATGTACATTTTAGAGATAGATATGCGTTTCTAATATATCACTATTACATAATGTGAAAGAAGCCAAAATATTTATTAATCCTTGTCGTTCACTCTCGTCACTATCGCCGCCGTCGTCGTCGCAATCGTCACCCGTAGGACAGTCTCAAAACCTCGCAACATCATTCTCTCCGATATCTCGCAACACACGTCTCCCAAATCTGTTCTATTTGATCTCGGCTGAGCCCCCAAAAAGATGTAGTGTGCAGAATTTATTATATTTTGTTATATATATAATTACTACATTTTTCGCCGGGACTTGGTTAGTGGATGTATGTGTGAGTGGGTGCGGAGAGCGAGCGTTACGTAGGATATTGCTAGCGACTGCGTCCACTGATAGATTTTGAGTGTAGGATAGAGGGAGAGGGGAGGCGAACGGCGGAGGAAGCGATAGAAGTGGAGGGAAATAGGGAGACACGAAGGGTGAGAATTAATCAAAAGGGTACGTAGAAGAATTAATCAAAGATACGACTAGGTGAGAGGTTAGGATAGAGGGACGAGGGGAAAGGCTAGGGATAAATTGGGGATTTCGTGCGATTTACCTACGGCATACGGCATAGAGTATAGAGCACGGCATAGAGTAGGGCGACAAGTGAGCGGCAGCGAGTAAGGCCGAGTCCGCATGTAGCGCGGCGGGCCCGGGCGTATTGACAGGCGACGAGATAAGAAAGCGCGGGAAACGCAAGGTAGTACGGATATAGCGCCGTGTAACATACTGTTATAGCGTTTTTCATTGGCAGAACTGGTGCGCACTGAGTGCGCACTAACCGCGGACTGTGTGTTCCATTGGGGATTTTAGTGCGCACGAGGATCGTGCGCTCTGTTTCATTGGTAAATCTAGTGCCGAATTTCCGCACTTTCATGCAGAAATCTGGCACGAGCTCGGAGAGACGGTGTCGGTTGCGTGCAAAATATGGCGGCGCGAATTGGTGTAGGTGATTTGAACGAGCAAAGTATGCAAATACTACTCGATTTTCTCTCGTCATCATCTAGTAGTGATGATGACGACTATTTACTTCACGAAAAACGTATTATCCCAAAAATACAAAACTTTTTAGGGGTAGTACATAATTTTTCTGAGAACGAGGTAAGTTTTTATTGTAAATTATACATTGCTTGTAAACCGGTAACTAGAAACAAATGTTTATATTGGTGTTCCAGTTTAAATGCAATTTTCGAGTTTGTCGGAGAACAGCGTACAGAATTATAGATATATTTGAAAATTCGGCATTCTGTCCTAATGAGCAAAGTCACGGAGGAATTAAACCTACGTCCGCTGAAGTACACATTTTGTCATTTTTGTGGTAAGTTATATGTGTATATGTTTGTATATACAGTTGTTCAATGTTATTCAATAACTCATAACAAATGTTAAAAACGATTTGAAAATATGTATAGGTTTGCTGGAAATAAAGTGTGCCTGAGAGACGTCGCACAGAGATTTGGAGTGTGTCCTACTACAACTTACCGACAAAATAACAGAGTCATGAATTTCTTATGCGATATAGCTGGGAACATAATCAAATTTTCGGACAAAGAAAATGCTGCAAATGAATTCTTTGAAGTATGTACATCTGATTGTACATCTTATTGCGCTTAATATATATTATTGTTTATACATTATGTAAAAGAATTACATAGTAAGTTATTTATTAATGTATGTATAACATCTAAGATTGCAGGTTTTCCTAAAGTGCTTGGCTGCATCGATGGCACATTTATTAAAGTGCGAACACCAGCACATAAAATCAAATCAACGTACGTGAACAGGCATGACATCCCTTCAATCACATTACAGGGTATATGCGATGCCCGGAAGAGATTTGTCGATGCATTTACAGGAATCCCCTCAAAGATTCACGACGCACGTGTTTTGAAATTATCAGATGTACATGAGGCGTTGCCAGGACTATGCGAAGGCAATAAATATCATATACTAGGAGATGGAGCCTATCCTATACGAGAATGGCTAATCGTTCCATATAAAGATTATGGAAATCTTTCCGAAAGGCAGAAGTTGTTCAACAAAAAATTTTGTGCTACACGGGTATTAATTGAAAATGCATTCGGTCTGCTAAAAGGCCGTTTTCGACAGCTCATTGAAGTAGATATGCATAATGTCGATAAAATTTCAAAATTTATCATTTCTTGTTGTGTGTTGCATAATTTATGTATTGACAACAACGACGATTTTAATTTTCCAATCGAATTAGAACATAATGTGGATGAGCCTTATAACGAAGAAAGACGGGAGCAGTAAGCTCTTCTACGTAGATTGGGAGAAATCAAGCGAAACCAACTTCTGGAGAGATTATTTCCTTGAAATAAACAAACATATCTATAGTTGTATTTTATAATAAAATATTATATTTAAACACAATATATATTTTCATAAACGCCTCACGTTTTCATAATCTTAACAAATCAGACTCTTTTTATCACAATGAATACATATATAATAAAATAATAAAGCTTTATAAAATAAAAATTATAAAAAAATAAAGAACACATTTTTTGCAGTACTGCATTACGATAGAAAAAAAACTGACCAGAACTTCTTACAAATGTAGGTAAAGTATAAAACTATCTAGCGCAGACTAAATTGCAACAAGCCTTCGCACCAACTTCCTTATCCCAACCAACAGACAATGATTTGTAAAAGTTTAACGTTTTTTGAATGAATATTTATTTGAATATTTGCTTAAAAAATATTATCTGTTGGTTGGGATTGCGCTTCCACTTTGTCTTTAGGCCTGTTCATTTTCGCTACACTTTTGAACCAGTGCAATAAATTAGAATAAAAGAAAATATATTTGTTTTATTCTAACTTATTGCATTAGTTCAGAAGTGCAGCGAAAACAAACAGGCCTTTTATTTAATACAAATACTTAAAAAATAATCTTTCGAAAAAAATGTGCCTTAATGCGGCTATTAATAATACAATCTGAAAACTAAAAATTAACTTTTTCTATAATTTAACACGTTTTGTGTTATAAAATAATAACTAATAAATGAAAAAATTTGTTTACAGTCAACTACTATGTTAAATACTTTTCCAGGTTTCCGAGTTTTCGCCGCGTAGAGTTGCTTGATTGCCGTCTTGCAAACATTGCTCATTGTTTGCTTTATCAGGGTTGGCTCTCTAATACTGAAAAACTATATAGTTTTTGTTATACTAGCATCAGAGAGCCTGCCCTGATAAAGCAAAGTACAATGTTTGCGAAACGTCGACGATTAAGCAACTTTATGCACGATGATAACCTGGAAACCTGGAAAAGAGTAAATAAGAAAACCACAGAAGCCTTTAACTTTTAAATGTTATTCTATATACTAATCGCTTTCTTTCTTGTTGAACAATTCCCTCAAAAGTTGTAGTTTCTCCTGGTGTCTCCTTTCCTTTGCCTCTTCCTTTTGTTTAAATAATTCCAATTTTCTTTCTTCATTGCTCAATTTATGCTTTCTTTGTGGAGGAGAATCTTTGACATTTTCCTTGTCGTCAATAATATTTGAGTCCTGATTTGAGTCTGAGATGATTTCGAGTAGAGGCCTTTTTGGGTATTTCACAGACTTTGCACTTCGAAGTACTTCTGGCTCGATGCTATCATCAGCCTGACTAATTTCTCTTAACTCTTCTTCAAACGGTACTTCTTCTCGTGAACTGCCTGATTTACGGTTATTTTCTACCGCTTTTTTTTTTCGTTTCAGAACCGTTTTATAACGATTTTCGACTTGTAGTGGTGTTTTCGAGATATTCAAATTTTCATGCAATTCTTTTGAAATCTCTGCCCACATTGTCTTCTTCGTTTTAAATTTTTTCATTGGGCCTATTTGAGAAAGGTATATTTTATATTTATCTAGGATAAATACAGTTGCTGAATCAGTCCATGAATCTGAAAATAGTTGCACATATTATTTGAGAAATACAAAACATGAATGTCAAAGGAATAAGATGATGTAAAGTGTAAAAAAGCCTATGTTTGTATTGACGTATGGGAACAAGTGTCGCAAAAAATCGGAAAAAGCAAATCTGTAAAATTGTGTGTTGAGTGTAACCGGATGGATACTACATTTGTGATTTTCATTTCTTTCTCGTATTAACCCAGGAAAGTGATGACTATAGTACACACCACCATGTATACTACATATATATGTGTATTGAAATATATATTTACCTATTGACTTCTGACTATTACTGTCTTCGGATAGTACTGAACTGAAGTCAAACTCATTTTCTTTGTCGGTGCACTGTTTATCTCGACGATTCTGACTCTCATTAATGTTCACGTTGTATATTAATATTTCTCTAAATAAAAAAATGCATATCATTGTAAAGGTATATACAAAAAGTATGGACATTTTATAGTCATTCAATTAAAGTTATTCTTGGCATAAAATAAACAAGTACGAGCGAAAATCTATTTTCAATAACATTACCTATCTCCTTGCAGCCGATATATTTCCCTTAGTAAGTTCTCTTCGCCGCCATCGGTTATTGTATACAATCCATTTTGGATTAACAGTTTCACGTACTGGATAGTATATGAATCATCATCTGAAATAAGTTAATAGAGACATCGTTCAATAATGTATTAATTATCATACGGTATAACAATATAAAGAACTATTTTTAGCTGCTTTCCTTTTACGAAGCAAAAACTGATACGAATTGACACACTTGAACACAGTGTATTATTTTGATGTCTGATGTGTTTGAACAGACATATAAATATGTTTTACGTATGTTGTATGTGCTTTATAAAAGAAAAGCAGTCTTTATAACAAATTTTTTCCATAGTTAGGTTATGAGATTGGCAGAATCGGTAGAATGTATACTTACTCTGTAATTTTTCATATAATTCTTCTTCACCATCTTCAAGTGTTAATTCTAAATTATTCGTGTTTATTTTTAATTTTATTGAATATAAAGCTCTTGAAGTATTCATTTTGAAAGTAAACTTTTATGTTTTGTCGAGGCAGGTTAAGCAGGTTAAGGAGCCGAAAAAATGCGCACTCATGTTACGCACTCACCAAGCCGCGAGTGTTTCCGTGGGCATGCAAGAAACTTGCACTAGCGGTACACTCGAGCAGTACCGTCCCGCTCTCTATGAGTTCGCAGTGCGCACTCAGTTCTGCCCAATGAAAAACGCTATTAGGTTTGTAGGAAGTGGGCTCTGCTTTCAGCTCCACACGGCGGTGGTCGGCGTAAGAGAGAGCGAAGGAAGCATTCTCCCTACGCGGGTATCGAACGCGCTCGGTAGCAGCGCCGCGGCAGACATACCCTAAAATCAAGGCCCGCGCGTTACCAACATATACGCGGCCCTAACACCTTCCTTCTTTAAACGAGTCGATTCGCTTATAATGGTTTTGCCTTTGCTGCAATCCTGTTTGATTTGCGCACGGGACTCGTTACTGGCTTTCGCGGTTTCCGAACAGTTTCTTTTCGGCCTATATTCTTTTGTTGAATAGCCGACTCCTGTGGAGCTATCTCTGTTTGCTGTGGCTGTGGCCGATCCGGAGGGTGTTGTAGAGTCTCCTGAGATGGTTCTTCCGGATGTTCCGAATTATTAGGTTCCTTCTCTGCTACATTCGAATCGGGTTGATCGATTAAATCTTCTACCGGACCGTAATCTAAACCCACACAGCACAGGGAGAATCTGAGAACGATCTGAGATTATCGCAAAAGTATATTGCGATAATCTCAGAACAATCGCATACGTACTGCGATATACGAAGTACTTTCTACGAACGTTCGAATGTCCGGGGTAGCTTCTCCCATAGAATTTCGCAGCGAATGTTCCCATAGAATTTCGCAGCGAATGTCTACAGTTTCATGAAATGATGAAAACGGGAAGGTTTCAGTACATGCGCAGCCAGGCGCACGCGCTCGCATATAGATTAGGTTTAGGTTAATAATTTTGTAATTTTACTTTATTAAATTGATGTTTTTATTTATTAGTATTTAGTAGGTAAACTATGTTAGTTCTAAATTACTCTGTGTGCGTGCATGCGCGCGTGTGTGTGTGTGTGTGTGTGATAATCGACAGGATCTCGTTATCGTGAACCGTTTTCGGGGCGCCGCGGGGGTATCGGGTTACACACGGGTATCGGATTTCGCGGGGGTACCGCGTTTTTGCCGCGCCGCGGGAGAGGGGGTCCGCGTTTTCGCCGCGCCGCGAGGTCCGCGTGCAACGACCGCGTTGGTCCGCGCGACGTCTTCTCGTTCGCGTTATCTCCCCCTCGTAGATGTTCTTTCGCGCCCCCGTCCCCCATTCTCGCGCGTCTTCACGGTCGCGGTCTCTCTCTCTCCATCGCTCGCGGTCTCTCTCTCGTTCCCGTTCGCGCGCGTCTTCTCGCTCCCGTCACCCATTATAGTTAGATCATTTTTATATTATTTTAAGTGATTTATTTATTGGAAATAAGAGGAAGAATATTTAATAATTTATACGAGACAGATGAGAAAACGTTTAATGATCGCGCGACGAGTGCGGCACGCACATTCTTATCGAGAGTTACCGCTCTGTAATTCTAAACCGCTGACGGTGGACAAGGGAACGGTAGACAGAAGGAAAGATAATTTTAGATACAGTGATATGCATTTTAATATACATTTATTTCTCAAAGTATTCCTATCAAAGCATACAATAATAGCACTAAAATAAAATTTTATAACATTTATGTACGTCTTTCTTCATTATAGTAACTATCAAAGAAACTTGCAAAAATTATAGTTTTATCGAACGCAAAATCATTAGCTGTAACAAATAATAAGTCAACGTTACTATTATGACTTTACAACTATCATGATTACATATAAAGTACATTTATCATGCAAATTTCTGAAGATATTTTGCGGCAAATTTTCTTCACCTGAAACACATAAATGCAATAACACGATTAAGATAAGGATTCAATATTTTTTATTAAAAAAGCGATTGTCTTACCAGTATTCCTCCTCCTCCTCCTCTATATCCTCCCCGAAGAGTCTTCGCAACGAGTACGAATCGAATTGATAGTCCTGCAGTTCTCTGTTTATACGTCTCTCCTCTCGCATCCACCGCCAGTAATCAATATTAATAAATCCTGGGATATGATAGTCCATACGCAGCTTTAAGATAAACATTAAAAATATTACTTTTTCTTAAAACATGCGCACGCACGCACAAAGGAAAAAATTATACCCACGCAATCTCGGGGGATGCGGATCCGCACCCACAAGTCCTCCATCTGCACCTCGATCCTTAAAATGCGCCGCACCCATCGCGGCCACATCCACTAAACAAAAAAGAAAAAACATTAAAAACTCTATAATGTATGTCACTACACTTTTGTCGCACTTCGTACCAAGATGTTCCTTGGAAAAAATATTTCAATGTACTCCATTGTCACACACGCACTCAATCAAAAATTCACGCGGAATCTGATAGCTGTCGATCGTCGCTAAAGATGTTCGTTATACTGACCGCGCTCTAGCCCGAGCTCAATTTATAGGGCATTGAAAAATGAAGAGAGAGGGTTGTACGTGATTTATCTGTGACATATTATATTATCAAAACTAGCTATCATGAAAAATAATCTTCTACTTACCTTTGCATCATGCAGTCGCAGGTGGATACTCTGAACCGCTATCGAATAAGATGAGAAGCGAGGATGCGCGTGATTTATCTGCGGCGTATTATGTTATGCAAAAATAATCCTCGCGAGAAAAAAGACAGCTATCAAGGTTAATAAAACAAGCTTCACTAAAATAGTTAAAAATACTGCAGGCTATGTCTTTCACAAATGACATGTGCACACAGGACACAGATTACATGGCATAATTAGATATAATGGATCTCCACATGATGAACAGAAGAGACCGTCCATGAGTACATAAAGACGGGTGTCATGTTTTCGCTCAGCGTACAACATTGAGAACAGTCCGCTTATTCTCACCATACATGATACACAAAACTTTGCGTGCCCGGAAGTGAAATAAAAGTATGTGCAACACATCTTTTTCAAAGGATTCAACGTATTCACTTCAGCTTGGTTTAAAACTCTGAAAATTTCTTCCGTATCAGACCTTTCGCTGTCATAACATGAATCGTCTGACAATATTGCATCATCATCATCCATTTCTTCCTCTTCATTCACTTCAACGTCCATTTCTTCTTTTTCTTGTTCATTCACTTCAACTTCCATTCTTTCTTCTCCTTCAAACTGCAATTCTTCGAAATCCATTTTATATACACTCTGTTCCACTCACGCGCTAAAATATAAACTTTGGAAAATATCCGAAGGTTCTTTTCCAATTAAATTCGGTGTTGAGAAACTCCCGGTTCGATCGGAGATCGGCGATTCCCAATTGGCGACGGATCAAATATCGCGCTACGTCGACGTCCGACAAGTACAATCTGCTACAATTTCTCATCCGCGGTTCGCTGATTTTCACTATTTTGAATTTACTATTGAGCACCGGTTTGCACAATTTTATGTACTCGTCGCTCATGTTATGTGTTGTACTCGCGACTTTCGGTCCACGACTACTGAGCGTACCCTCAAATTCATCCTTCTATATCTCACTATTGTCACATCGTTTGTTTAACATATCTAATTTCACAATGATCTCAGCATCCGTACGGATGCGCCTTGCGAAAAATCTACGATGTACAGTTTTGCACGTGTGCAATGAAGTCACCGCGAGACACGTATGTTCATGAAAACGATATCGCAACATTAACTTTCAATGGTTTAATCTGTATAACTGCTATTGAACCGCTATCAAACTTCTTTAAAACATCTTTAAAAACAACTTTAAAAACAGCTATCAAACAACTTTAAAAACAGCTAAAAAACAACTAAAAACAACTAAAAACATCTTTAGAAACAACTAAAAACAACAAAAAACATCTTTAAAAACAACTAAAAACAACTATTAAACAACTAAAAACAACTAAAACAGCTTTAAAAACATCTATCAAACAGCTATCAAACAACTAAAAACATCTTTAGAAACAACTAAAAACAACTAAAAACAACAAAAAACATCTTTAAAACAACTAAAAACAACTATCAAACAACTAAAAACAGCTAAAAACAACTAAAAACAACTAAAAACATCTTTAGAAACAACTAAAACAACTAAAAACAACTAAAAACAACAAAAAACATCTTTAAAAACAACTAAAAACAACTAAAAACAACAAAAAACATCTTTAGAAACAACTAAAAACAACTAAAAACAACAAAAAACATCTTTAAAAACAACTAAAAACAACTATCAAACAACTAAAAACAGCTTTTGAACAGCTAAAACAGCTTTTGAATAGCTTTTAAACAACTAAAACATCTATATTATATTACAAACTATGTGGGAAAAGGAAATAAAACATTTTATATATACATATATAGTTTATTTTAAAAAAAAATCATAATTTTTTCTGGTGTCGCGACCACCAGTTACATATTTTTAATACATTTTGTAATGCGCAATTCTTAACATGTTTTTCACATCTTATAGTATTAGTAACATCTAGATTATTTAAAGATTCGATATCTTCGTAATCGGCATCCAAAGTCTCAATGTTTAGATTTTTTCTAGCTTTATTCTCAAGTAAATCCACCAGCCATTCTCGTTTCTGGCATCCCTTGACGTACACAAGAGTCGACGTCTCGTTACCCTCTCCAAGCACGGCCGATGTAATTAAATGTTTCGCCATGCTGTATGGCACGTTTCCATCCTCCCATCGTAGTCCATGGTGATTTGCAATCAACCAAGAAGCGCATGATTTGTCGGATTTCGTGAGGAGACTCCATGGCATGGGACATGTAAAAATGTAATGTGCCAAAACGGTCCCGTTTCTCAGAACCGCCACCTCCTTTACGACAAATTTCATCCCGACGGTGAAGCCTTGCAGATCGACAAACGTTGGTACGATCATGACGAAACGACGGAGCAATCTGTATCTTATCGCGGTACATCAGTGCTTCTTATATCGCAATACCCGCTGATATTGCAATTTACATGATTTTGCGCACTACGTTCGACAATGGACAGTATTCGATTACACGATCATGCAAGATGAGGCAATAGGCGGTAGTATTTGCCGGTACATTCTCTTTGCAGTCAAATTCTATTCGCACATCCACGGTGGCGCTCTTGACAGATTCGTTTTGTCGCGAGCAATCGATGACCACAAAAGGTCCTTCCATCAGGAATGTATACAAGCTGCAAAGCGTATCACTGGAATCGTATCCGTAATAAGCTTTACGAAAACGCGCATACATATCGAAAAGGACGGCGTATCGATTTTTGCCAAAATCCAGATTCAAGTCGTCGTACGGATAAAATTCAGAGTTTAGATAAAGTTTCACGTTGGTCAAGTTACAGTCATCGAATACGCTAACATTTTGAGACATGATATTCTTGCGCCCGGTCTGCAGCGCAAAGATAACGTATCGCGGCTTCTCCAGCTGAGTCGCCGTTTTGACGGCCCACGAATGCTTGGTCGTGCTCTGCAACATGGGGTACTCGTACAGATCCCACGAACGGAAACTAACACTAAGATATCGCCCGCTTTCCAAGGCCCGTAGCATGGATAGCTTATTGATCTCGTTTAATGTGACGTGAGGCATTCGCCACTGTACTTTAAACAATTCAATTTCCGGCTCCGTCGCCGGATTTCCCACAATGCAATTGTTATCGCTGCGCGCTCGTATCAAAATTAATTCGTGACGAGCGTTAACAACCACGCGTTTGTAATCCTCGCAAAAGCCCAGCAACCTCTTGAGCGGTACGCAAAAGTTGAAGTATCCTTCCGGTATGCTCGATGAAACGTCCCATCCAGCATTCCGCATGAGTTGAGAATCATTATACGATAGCGATACATAGTTCTTGATGGTACTGGTTATTCCAACGTTTCTGTTGCGATCAATCTCCACACCGTTGAGCTCGTATCGAATCTCATCGAACATGAACGCTGCACAATTATTCGCAAGCGTTGCCTGAGACTCGTCATCCCTTTTCTTTATCGTCAATCTTCCTTCAACGTAGAGAAAGCTCTCGCACGGCAACGTGTATAAATCCTGTTGTTGTATGGGTATTCTTATCTCATCGTTATGTCCAAACGTTGTGTTGGCATACGGATTGTACGTGTGTGTCTCAATCTTGACGACGCTGTCGTCAAAGATCGGTTCACCTCCAATGTTTAAGATATTAGCCATTTCGTACGACGAAACCCAATGATTTCAGAAATTCAACGTTCGACGCAGTGAGTTTCTTCTTTGGCGATCGGATTGTCTCTCTAATTTTGTTTCTCGTCTGTTGCACCTGCTCAGCTTCGTTCAGTACGAGCATCTCACGTTATCGCTGTCGTCTTCGTACATGCAGTCTAACGGTGATCTCCTCTCCACGAAAATCAATCAATCGGCCGTCCTGATCCACGACGCGAAGCGTCAAATCCGAAATGCTCCGTACGATGATCGGAAGGTAAATGATCTGTGCCGGCGTTTCCGATATCTTATATCCTGGAGGCACACTCGGTGAAAACTCGTGTATCGTGTGCACGTACTTGTCGTTGCTGTACGCACCCGCGGTCACGTTACACTCTATGCGAATGATGTTTACGTTGATGATATTTATCGGAACATCCGATTCGTGCCATTGTCGCGACTCCAGCACGCGATTCGCTGAAAATCCCAGCAGCGATCCAATGTTGTTCGGTTTGGTGAAATTTATCCGATAAGCGCACTTGATCTCGCTCTTCATCGTATTGTTATTAGCCCGAATAATCAATGGGTGCGATTCATCTTCATTTATCGAGACATTGGATTGATCCCATAAAAGAGCGCGTTTCAGATACATGTCTATATCACGCAGTTCGTACGATCCTTCGGGAATGGTAATCTCCTTGTCGTCGTCATAGTAGAATTTATTGTTCGACGAATTTACATTCGGTATCGTGTGATAGGTTTCAAAATCTGTCAGACCGAGCTCGTAATCGCCATCGCTCAAATCCACGGCGGGAAAGTAGCTTACCGCGAGGATGCTGCTCTTGCCGGTGAGCGTAAATGTCAGTGACATGTTTGAATGAATACTGAGATTAAACAGCGTAACGCCGGTCTTTAAATTGATTGTCAGCCGACTGTAGAAAACGCAGACACAGTTGTCCACAATTGCTCTGATCGTATCGCTGATATGGCGTGCGATTGTACTCTATTACATTGTTCTTTAGATACTGCGCCAATTCTCTCGGTGGTCGAAGATTGCCAAAACTGTCGAAATATATGGCACGATCTCCCCTCTTCGCGTACGCCACCCAGTGAGTACCCGGTCCCTCAGTATTATCCAAATTCACGATACCGCTTTCGTTTCGACGTACACCGCCGATCGGTAACGAGTCGCGCATGAAAATACCTCGAAAATATGGAATGCGCATACGCTTTGCCAATTGTTGCAGTTGTACGTTGGTAGTTACACCCTTGGGGATTTTTAGCGTCTCTTCGACGTTTTTTTTTTTCTCGAGACTCCCCGTCCGCGTTTGTACGGAGCGAGATAAAGTCCGTGACCTTCCATGGCGCGATTGTGACGTTGCATCTCTTCCAGCTGACGTCGCGCGGCTTTGTTATCGTTCACGGCCTTTGCGACTCCCGCCGCTCCGCCGACCAACGAACCGAGAACCCCTAATAACGGCAGGATTGGTAGAATACCACCGCGTTTCGCTATCGGAAGTATTCGCTTGTTCTTCTTCTTTTTCTTCGTTTTCAAACCCATACCGAGTTTCGTTTTAGCCTTCATGGCCGCCCAGACGGCTGTAGCTGCAGCTCTCTCTCCGAGAGTCGAATCGTTCGCGGTGACACGTTTTCGCGCTTTCGCGGCAAGTATATTGTCTGCCACGTGTCGTTCTGCGAGATCGCTGCTACGCGAGTAGGCTATGTCGTGCTCGCGACACGCTGCGTCCAATGGATTAATACCCTGATCACCTCTTGCCAATCGTGTTTCTAAATGAGTTCCCGGACCGCAAAATTGATAGCCGGGAATGTGTAATTCGATCGGAAGCGCGTTTATCGCGCGATTCAACAGACCTCGACCTATCTTCGGCGGCATTCGCCACAGTTTTTATCAACGGCGGCGGACCGTCGATGTGCGTTTGCTGACACGACAAATTATAATGTATTAAACAGCGACGGTATTGCTGAACCTCCGAATCTGCCTTGATATGTTCGGGAAGCTTATCCCACAAATAATCTATATGATTATAAAACTGCCGTAGTAGAATGACCTTTGGTATATACTTTAACTGCTCGGCGGTTAAATCGTAAATATCGCTGTTATCCGACACGAGCAAAAACATTTTAAAGACTGAGCATCTCAGCTCTACGCGCCTCTATAAATAGGCCAGCTTTCTCGATACTGTTTTTCATTCGTTGTGGAGGGGAGGTAAAATGCGGTTTGTACGACAATCGCGGACGATCAAAGTGACAAACTTTGACGATAGTTAACGAAAGAGGTACGCAAACATGGAGACATGCTACCGATTTCTATACGTGGTATCATCTGCGGTCCGTCGAATTGCGGCAAGACAAACGTCTTGATAAGCTTGCTGGAAAGTCCGCACGGTGTACGTTTCGAGAACGTGTATGTGTACTCGAAATCGCTGCAACAGTCGAAATACCGATATTTGGAGAATATACTAACACCGATAGAAGAAATTGGCTACTTTACGTTCTCGAATAACAGTGACGTCATTCCACCGAGCGAGGCGCTCCCGAATTCTATTTTTATCTTTGATGACGTGGCATGCGACAAGCAGGATACGATAAGAGAATACTTTGCAATGGGCCGGCACGCCGACGTTGACTCCTTCTATCTTTGTCAGACGTATGCAAAGATACCGAAGCATCTTATACGCGACAACGCGAATTTATTGATTCTGTTTAAACAGGATGGTACCAATCTGAAACACATATTCAACGATCACGTAAACACAGATATGTCATACGATGATTTCAGCAAATTGTGTGATACATGTTGGCAACAAAAGTATGGATTCGTGGTGATAGACAAGGACAGCGCGATTTCGAATGGTCGATACAGAAAAGGATTTAACGACTTTGCGATACCGAAACGCGGTTAGTTGTTGTCGACGCGCCGATTGAACAACGTTATCGCAACATGGACTGCGGCGAGGAGATTAGAGAGCGCGAGAGAATAGCAAATCAAATTGCGAAAACAAGCGATTCGATTCGCAAAAAGTATCACGCCTTAAAAACTGGCAAAATGGAGGAAGATATCGCGTTGGAGAGACACTTTAAGCCCATCATCGAGCCTCTAAGGCAGATTGCCGAAAACACCGTTGGCAAAGAATCTGACGTGTCAAAGATTGAGAATGAAACGGTGTGGGAAGACGAAGAGCCAAAGTTCAAACGAAAACGACCAAACGCCTCGTTTAACGACTCTGTAATGGCTTCAACTCCGGTTACGTTGAAACGATCGATAAATGTGCCATCTAATTTGAGCGAAATAACCAAAATTTTACAACCGCATAAATCGAAACGATCGACAGGTCCATTGAATGAACCACCGATAACCTCTGCGCCTTCCGTGCAACCCACAATACTCGAATCACTCGCAAACGAAGATGTTTTCGAAACCACGGATGACTCACTCGTGACGTCCGTTCGACAGCAGTTGCAAACATCTGAGGGTCGAGAAACGTTGCGAGATCACTTTGGTCTATTGGGCCAAAAGTACGTCGGAGCAGTTCTGAGCGGCGATCAAGAAAGCGGTATAGACACCGTATACGGCGTTTATTTCAGCAACGATGGAATGATGCTCGGTAATAAACGTTTTGACGTGAACAACGCGGACAACATAATTATCGACGGCATACGATACGCTGGCACACGCGGTCTTTACGAGTTGATCTTTAAGAAATTTCCCAATGACGATATCTACACGGTGGACGATATGCAAACATACAAGAGCATTCTGTTGACGACGAGTGCTCATAAGCGCAATTATGATGCTCACGCTCGAATAAATGGCAACAGGGGATACAAGTACACACAAATAATCGCACCGTTGATTTCGGGTAAAAAGCTGGAAAAGGTATACCGCGTGCCACGACATTAAACGGCAACAAGATCGACCATATAATTGCATCGTCAATTTCGGGTAAAAAAGCTGGAAAAGGTATACCGCGTGCCATGACATTAAACGACAACAAGATCGACTATGTTCATTGGGACGATCCCAACGAGCTTGTAGATCGTCTCCGATTGCTCGAAGCTTCGCGCCTAGCGGGTCACACCGGTCACGATAACGAGATCCTGTCGATTATCGAGGAACTTCGCGAGGCTGGACTTATTATAAATTAAACCGCGCGTCGGCGAGTCGTTCAATCAACATCGAAATGCCGATCAACAAGTTTGGTATATCGCTCGGAAGAGGCGGTGCGGAACCGTACTATCAATGGAGCGGATTAATCAGAAATTACGTGCGCGATAACGCTCTTTGCATGGTCGCCACCGACTTTGACGCGAAATCGCGCAAGATTCGACGGATAGCGCCGCCTGTAGATGATGGCGATGCAGCCAATAAACGTTACGTGCAGCAGAGCGTGCAAATTTTGAAGGATCAGCAGGATGAAATTGAGAGAAAGATGGCCACATTCCAGAATAACGCGCAAATTACCCTAAACGAACTTCAAAAGATGATTCAAGATGTAATTGCGAATCATCGCGAATAGATAAGAACGTACATCTGATCTCTGCGTCAGTTGCGCGTCAGCGTCATGGCTAGTAAGAAGCAATCAACTGAGAAACGGAGGCTGGTGGAAGAACTACACGCTCCTGCGAGAAGAAATTTTTCGCGAAGACGCGTCATAGTGCGCGGATACGATGACCTGTGGCAGGCGGATGTGGTCGAGATGCGTCCATACACGCGATTCAACAGAGGCTACTACTACATACTCACCGTTATCGACGTGCTGAGCAAGCACGCATGGGCCGTACCGCTCAAGGCCAAGAGCGGAACCGAGGTTACTACGGCGATAGCGAAAATAATTCGAGACGGCGGAAGATGTCCGAAAAATCTGCAGACTGACAAGGGCAAAGAATTTTACAACGCAAACGTGCAGAAACTCTTGAAGAAACATAATATCAATCACTATTCGACCTATTCCGTAATGAAGGCATCGGTCGTCGAACGATTCAATCGCACGCTCAAGAACGATATGTGGAAAATGTTTACGCTCAACGGAAATTACAAATGGATCGATTCGCTGTCGGGTCTCGTATCGGATTACAACGCGCGAAAGCATCGAACTATCGGCATGCGACCCATCGATGTTACCCCCGCGATCACCGACAAGCTCCTAACAACGGTGTACAGCCACGTAAAGATCGCTGGTCCCGCGCGATTCAGAGTGGGCGACTCGGTACGCGTGAGTAAATTCAAGACAATCTTCGAGAAAGGATACACGCCAAATTGGACCACGGAGGTGTTTAGAATCGTCAAAGTGCAGAAAACTAATCCCGTGACGTATCTATTGGAAGATTCCTGCGGAAAACCCGTCGCCGGCGGCTTCTACGAATACGAGTTACATTGCGTTGCCAATCCCGACGTGTATCTCGTTGAAAAAGTTTTGCGCAAAAGGGGGGATGAGGTTTATGTAAAGTGGTTAGGATTTGATAATTCACACAATTCATGGATACACAAGAATAATGTATTGTAAAAATTTATTACAATATAAAAACATATTATACATACAAATGAGTCATTATTTTCATACATATCTAAATGTATTTACAATTGTATTTTACAAAGGTATTTTATAATGCCCCCATGGCAGCGTCTCGGTAGAACCGGGTATAATGTATCGCTTATCATCGTACGGACTTAGAGCTATTTTCGTTTCGGACACGGTGTATACCTCGTGCTGTTTGGATCTTATGCAGGCTTGCTGTCGCGTCATTTCAATTTCGTCGTGCAGACATCGCGTGTAATCGTCGAACGTTATCGACCTGGCTACGACGTTACTCTTAACACCTTTAGCCTTTTTCGTATCTTTCTTACCGTCGACTCGCAAGGCGTACATCTTTGCTCTAAGCCCGACGAATTCGGTCATTATCGCACCGTATTTTCGTCTTTCATTAAGCCCGGTACTTTTTTATTGGCGAGTGGGATACCGTACGCATTATCGATCGCGTAATCGCTAGTGTCAAATCTAATAATGTGGCGCTTCATGGTGTCATACACATCGTCGCACTCGATGTGATAAATGAGACTGTCCGTATCGGTGTACGTGACTTTACACTTGTCGTGATACAATGGTAACATGTACTCGTGGTGAAATTCGTACAAACATGTCTTGGATATATCGAGGATGCACATACCCACGTAGATTGGTTTGTCGAACTTCACCTCGAGTTTTCGCATTTCTATTGCTACTAAATTCTCCGAAAGACGCTTCGGCTATGAAAATTTGGTTTCGCGATCATTGCCTCCGCGCCGTATCTACCCTCCCAATGAGTCACGAGTCGCACGTCAACGTGATTGCGCACATTCTCCATGGTTTTGCCAAACACAGCATTGTTCATCAATTTGTATAAATTTTTCTCGAAATCATTCTTGGCCAATGTTCTAAATTTCGTATTAAGTTCTATATAATCGCGAAGCCATGGAGATTGCGCGAATTTCAATATGCGGTGAATCTTTGATATACGGAGACCATGACGAGTGCACTGCTGCAGGTTGCGATAATGTATGACGTAACGTTTCTTATCGTATAATGTTGCGAGGAGCTTGTCCTGCCGCTTACCGGGTGGTTTATCGCGCGTCGGACAGAACGGTAGGTCAGTGTGCGCGTCGTGAAGATGTTGCGGATATTCCAAGTCGACTTCGAGAATGTAGCCTATCGTGGAATCCAACGCGACATCCATAACATTAAAATCGGTCACGTCGTCAACCCATTGAAATCTGCGTATGGCAATGGTTGACACATTGCCCAGCCGTATAAGTTGTTTACGTCGAAATACATCAGATATGACGACGGTTTCGATGGATCGTACGACTGCATGTACTTGTTGTTGGCCAGCGCGTATCTGTTTGAACATTGACTCAAACCGCCGCGTATACCGCGTTCGATAAACATGACCATGTCAATGTCGGTGAGCAATTCGAAATTGATACGCGTATGCTTCAACATAGCATCCCACGTAAAACCTGGTAGAGTATAATAATACGCGGGATCGAGTCCATAACTCGCGACGCAGCTATCGCGAAAATTTTCAAAGATATCGGCCAACAGCAAGACATCGGTTTTGAGATATAAATCGCTGTAGTCACCGAGCGTTCGAATGGTGAACCGCTGCCAGACGTTGACGGCGTGTGCGTAATCGCTCTCGGATACGGTGTCACCTGTCAATGAACTATAAAACGAGTCGCGCGGTGGTAAACACGAGTCCTCCAACTTTTCGACGCAGTCAATGTACTCGTACGGAAATACGCCTTTTCGTGTCAGCAAATCAAAATTTTCTGCGGATATTTTACAAAATTCGCGTTGCAATATTCGCAGTTTATCCTTGCTGAGATATGATGCCAATTTGTCGAGACTAGCGGTGAGAAACTTGTACGAATCGATAAATCGCAATTTGACGCAAGTTTTCTTATCTTTATCTTCGGTGCTTTTAACGTTTTTCGTAACGAAATATATTTCTCTTTTGTAATTGGGAGCAAGTCTACATGTCCTTCGTACGCTGTTGCTATTTCCGTTATAATAAAATGCGCGTCATAGCCCGATAAATTATGAAAAACTATGGGAATGCAATGCGAATCTTTATAGTTTAGATTACAGTTTGAGTGCGCGGGACCTCTGTACTGACCGGTCAGATGACAATGATCGCGTACTCGCACGTCGTCTGGCTCGAACGGTTTTTCGCACACGTGACAGTGCGTTGCGCTGTTAAACTTTTCCCACTCGTCTCGCGTGAAATCCGCCATGGGTACATTAGTGGACAAGATTGTCTTTACGTCGTGAGCTAAACGTCTTAGCTCCTCGGCGAACCACGCGACGCACTCCTTATCGCGACGAAACCGATACATTGATAGCGAGTCGTCGTACGAGCAGCGCACGTAGTATCCTATGCTAAATACGCGATGATGTTGATACGTGTACCTGGACGTTTCCGGATCCGCTTCCATCTTCTCCAGGGTACATTCAAGGTCGGCGTATACTATAAACGGAACTCGTTCCTTCCTGCCGTGATTCTTGAAAGCCAACCACTTGTCGTTATCGCTCGGTAACTTGATCGCGCAGTCGTCATCTCCCGACAGTCGACGGTGTGGGCTTCCAATTTCTCGCTCGTGTAGAAATAGTGCAGACATCTGTAAATAATGAAATTTTTTTTATATATCTTTCACGTAAAATTATTTTTATTATTTATTAGAATGTATACTCACCGATCGCAAAAGTATTTTTTGTTCCTATTCTTGCTCAATTGCGAGCTCACGAGGGCGGGATAGGTTCTTGATCCACGCAAAATGTCCCACGTTGTCGTCGTGCACGTACAGCATATTTACATGCCTGTCCATCTTTCGACCAGTAACCCGTATTGGCAAGATCGCAAGTTCCTTGTTTTTTTTTCTCGATACCGTACACATTGATGGAGATTTCGTTGTGATCTTCAAACCGTTTAATTTGATCCAACGTCATTGGAAATTTAATGTTTGTAAGATTTAGTACCGACGTGTAATGAGGATACGACGATTGCAGATCTGCATTTATTTGGGCTGGATGCAGAGCCGCCATCACTGACCATGCGAAACATGCATTGTCCATTGATCGCACGTTTATCACCGCTCTCTTCAATTTAATTTCTCGCGGTATTTCCACAAGACACCCCGCGTGCAATGGATTATATTTGTTCACATTTACAGTCAAAGTAAGTATACGCGACAACGCCCATCCGCTATCGCGTTCCTGGAATTCCTCCAGCTTTGCTTGGGTAGGCTCGATGACGTGTCGCTTGTACCACTCACACAAATCGGACTCACGGAAGAGTTCATAGTTTCTCGTAGCGATACTTTTATTCGCGCGTTTGTCGCCCGCAACAAATTCACCATTAAACATTGTGTTTATTTTTACATTTTCATGTCGTGCATGACGATTCGCACATGAATGAGTACAATGTCTCTCGCATCTTTGAGAAATTGATGAGGGTCGATGTGTTTGGAATTTATTACCACACCGGTCAGTATACGACTTTCAAAAGCCGTATCTATCTCACGCCATCTAAGTCCTGTCTCACTCGCACTGTATCCTGCACCCACATGCACGAAACGTTGACGTACCGAATCTTTCAGACCTTCGAGTCGTGCGATACAAGCGACCAACGACTGTTTAAGACCGATCGATAATCGCGGCCGTTTAATTCGACTTTGTTCTTCCAACGATTCGATAAACTCGTCGCATCGTTGCTCCCACGCGGCAAAGTCTTCCCTCGAATTTAAAAGGGTGGTTTGCTCCAAACACTCTTGCTCCATGTTCCTCTTTCTACCACAATTTGTTGCACTCGCGACTTCCAGTCCTCGGCCACTGAGCGTATCCCCCAGATTCGTCAATTATATCCTACTAATAATGCAACGTTTGCTTTTTTATCATATCTAATTTCATCTCAGCATCCGTACGGATGCGCCTTTCGAAAAAAAAACTGCAAAATTTGCAGTTTTACACGTGTTCGATGAAATCATCGCGAGACTTCTTGACGAATCCGTCTATAATTTAAACGAGGAAGACACTCGTATGTCTTCTTATACGCGGAAATAATTTAATTGTAAGATGATTTTGTAAAGGGTTGGCTTCCCTAAAATGTCTTTCAACCCCATCAGAGGAATAAAGTGCATAGTAATCTAACCTATTTGTATGAATTCTTGTCGACACAAAATTCATGCCACATGACAAATAAATAAGTTTATAATATGGTAAAAAGTTTAAACGATTTTTCTTTTTCATTTACCATTCATCCCATTCCCTGTCATTAGAATTAAGCTGTCTTCGTTTATCGCTTACTTAAATGTAATATTAAAAATAAATATCGCGAAGATCCAAACGATTAAATAGCGTGAGCGAGAACGCGAACGGGAGCCGCGAGCGAGAAGACGCGCGCGAACGGGAACGAGAGAGAGACCGCGAGCGAGGGAGAGAGAGAGACCGCGCGAACGAGAAGACGTGCGCGAACGGGAACGAGAGAGAGACCGCGAGCGATGGAGAGAGAGAGACCGCGACCGTGAAGACGCGCGAGAATGGGGGACGGGGGCGCGAAAGAACATCTACGAGGGGAGATAACGCGAACGAGAAGACGTCGCGCGGACCAACGCGGTCGTTGCACGCGGACCTCGCGGCGCGGCGAAAACGCGGACCCCCTCTCCCGCGGCGCGGCAAAAACGCGGTACCCCCGCGAAATCCGATACCGTGTGTAACCCGATACCCCCGCGGCGCCCCGAAAACGGTTCACGATAACGAGATCCTGTCGATTATCACACACACACCACACACACGCGCGCATGCACGCACACAGAGTAATTTAGAACTAACATAGTTTACCTACTGTATTTATTATAATATAAATTAATGTTTTCATTAATAATATGTGGTAAATAATTAATAATATGTGTAATACATAAATTAATAGTGTAATATATAATTAATGTGTAATATAATTAATATGTGTAGTATATATGGAGGGGTTACAGCCTACTTACACTATGTAAGTCATTTTTCTTAACCTATGAGGGGTATTCAAATAAGTTAAAGTTTAACGGTTTGACAGGTTTAGGTCGGGTTAAAGTCGAGTAAAAGTTAATTAATTAACTTTGGGCGCGCTACTCTTTAAGGTTATGCCAAATACATAAGTGACTCATTAACCTATCACATTAATCTTTGGGTTAAAAGTTTAAAAATTAACTTTTACCGACTTAACCCGACATAACCTGTCAAACCGTTAAACTCTAACTTATTTGAATACCCCTATTGAGTTGATTGAGTTCATAGATGCAGTTTACACATGCGCAGATATATTTAAAAAGAAAAGTGGTCAAAATTGACTTACATCATCATAGCAGTACATCGTAAGAGAACGGTTTTTCTAATGTGATAAATCGTAGCACTCCCAGGGATACATCAGCTAAAACCTTATTGTACATCAGGTCGAGTTCAGCGAAATAATAATGAAACACAAATCTTATAAAGAAGCGTAACCGATGATAGCGGCAAGTCCGAGTACACAGCAGTTAAAAAAATGTGAGTACGATATTATCGGTAAAAAAAAAAGAAAATGTAACATGGGACAAATAGTAAGCGTATAACAATATTGAATGATATCTCGAATGATCATCTTTATACGTGATAAAATTTTGCTTATGCCTCGCGGAAGAAGACTCGTATAATATAATATATATATAATATATATATATATATATATATATATATATATATCAGTGCAATACAATATATAATTCAGCTATAAGTCAATAATTACATGCAGTTGTACGATTGAACTGTATAGGACACAATTTACAAAGTTTACGTTTACTCTTTCCAGATTTCAGCATATATGAGATTCACAATGCATTCGTAAAAACTCTATTGTATATCATGTAAGCTATAATCAGACACAAGTTACTTTAACTATATTCAATAAACTTCAATATCTTAAAATATACGTTGTCTAATTTCAATCGTTATATAAAAAAGTTCAATAAGTCAAAATACATCTCATTGCGTCGATATAACTGAATTATTTTTGCAGCGTCTATTCATCGGCTGAACTAGGATACTTAATACTAAAAATCGCGGTACAATTTCGCATTAGATTGCACGCGGTAACTTTTCACAACCGCTACGTTGTGGGAAATCGAGACGAAGTCTTCTAAGATAAAATATCGAGATGGCTTAATGTAAATATTACGTCATCATGAAGATTTCTTCACATGTATAATATACGCGTGTATTTATTGAACTACAAACATTCTCTCTATTAATTGTTGGAATTTATAAATTGCAAATAAAAATAAATTTATTCTCGCGCAAAAGAAGCAATCATTTATTATTATAAAATATTAGCGCTTCAAATAAATGAGGAAATAAATAATATATTTTCCTTTGTACAACGCAATCATACATTTTTATATTCATTACTTCACATTAAGCCATTCAGAGTAACCAACTCTTTTAAAGAACAAAGCGAAATATAATCATAGAAATTTACATTTGCAATCAGCAGGATGTTAAGTTGCATACCGTCAATCAATTGTTTAAATGGGATTTCCTTTTACATTTTTGCAGAGTATTAAAAAAACGGAAATATTTACTTGTACATGAAAAGCATTGAAAAAACGCATATGAAAAAAATACTAAAAATAGATTTTCATGCTCTTCGATCAGGTTCGTCAGGTTCGTCAGGTTCGTCAGGTTCGTTATTGTGTACCTGATCTCTTTGGTTTCTCCTCTTTCTTTTCTTTCTCTCGATCCATGCGTTCTTTGGCATGTGCTAACCATATTTTATAGGATTAGAAATTTGTTCATCCTTCACAGATGCATGTGCGTTTCTTATCACACCTGTAAAAACAACAAATTTTATATTAATTCATTATTTATTAGTTAATAAAAGAAATATTTATCACAAGTTTGTAATATTATGCGATTGAAATTAGTAAGTATAAAAGTTAATTTTATTTCTCTAATGCACGTATATAAATGTGACCAATAGTTAAGAACTATTAATATATCTATATTACACAAAATTTTAGCATAATAAGAACGGAACAATTTTTTTAATATTTTACTTACTTAGAATACTTGGCACAAGTTCAGTTTTGAAAAATCTTTTTTTTGGCACCGTGCCAACTGAACAGCACCGCAACTTCATTTGAGACTATTGTCTCATTAAACATAAACACGAATGTTTAACATCTGACCTGTTAATCGTGCTAATTGCTTGATCTAGAATAATTTCAAATTATTATTATTATATACCTATATGTTCCAAACATGAGTAATGAAAAGTGTAGCTGTTTAAATAACTGTTTTTTTTCGAGGTATTACGGAAACAAAATAGAGGGCAATATTTCTATTATAATTTTTTCAATATTTTACACAAATGTATTAACATATGTATATATATATTTATTTTTACATATGTGTATATATTTTTTATATATTTTTGTAGGCTTTCTAATTAAACAATATCAATTTAAAATCTGCAATTCTAAACTGCAATCGTAAACTATTGTCTTCTTTTAAACATAAACTTTTAATATTAAAGTAGTTATATATTTACCATCATTCCGATAAGATGCATTATTACCACAAGTTTTCTTTCCATGGCTTGTAAATCATTTTCGTTTTCAAAGGTACATCTTGAAAATGTCAATCTTTTCCTGTTCTTCTTCTGGCTGTACCGTATTAGACACCTGTCTAAAATATGTTTCTGTCCTTTTTTGAGGTACTTAATTTTATTTCTATATGCTGGATGTTGAACAACATAGCGTTCAAAATCAGATCCTATAACACATTAAAATATATGAATGTATTTATTACATGTGTAGATAATATATGTATAACAGATAACTGTACATTATCAACTCTTGCATACTAACCTCCTTTATATTTGTGAACCTTGCCTGCCTTGCCAAATGTTGGGGGGGACATTTCATTACCTCCTTCATAATTTGTAATCTTTGCCCTTACCAATCTGTTTGGGGGGACATTTTCATTATCCTGCCAATCCTGCCATTCATCAGCATTCGTAGTAGTGCACTGTAATGCGTTTGTAGTGCGTGGTAAATCTAAAACACAAGTGTAACATACGTTATCTTATAATATTTTAACATAATGTTAACACATTAATCTGAATATGTAATATTTATGAATTTGTGAAATACAAAATTTTTAAAAATAAATACAATAAAGGGCAATAGTAATTATAATTTTAAATATATATTATACACAAATATATAAACACGTACACATATAGTTATATCTCCAGTTATATACGATGATGAAATAATATCATAAAAAACCATGCAAAATTGATATAAAAACATAATCCGCTATACTTTAATTAGTAAAAAAATAACATAAAGTGTAGATGAAGTAATCAATAAAACAGTAAAAAGATATTTTAATACGTAGGTACTTTATATATATTATTTTAATTGTATGAGGTAAAATTATACAAAAGTTTTACTTACAAAAGGTGGCAAAATAAAAATAATGGCAAAATAATGGCAAAATATACGGTACAACAAGTATTTGTCAATAAGTGCCTGATGTCTCGGGAACATCCGGATCCCAAAAACCTTTAAAAAAATGTATTATACATAAACATAAAACATAAAAAAGTGATAATGAAATAAAATACTATACCTTCGGGTGTATTTGGTCGCTCATATTTGTGTCGATGTCGCGAGCATTGATTCTTCCGTTTTGTAATTCTTCTTTTGACAATGACAAACTCTTGTAATACTAAAAATCAAATATCATGAATTACTTTTTTATGAGAAAATACTTATATTAATATTAATATTAATATTTCTTTTTTTTATTTATTTATATTAATTTATTATATTTTTTTATTTAATTAATATATCTCAGATAAACTATACTGTTAATATGCATTACTTCTCTGCATCCCAGCAATCCTGGCCGTTTAGCTTTGCTCTGTCAGCTTTACATCGCATGTAAGCTGCTTTGAAATCCTTTCTTTTTGACCATCTGTAAAAATAATGTTTTCATTAGATATATAAAAGCAACTTACACACATTACCACGATTGTTAAGTAATATTTACACATGAAACTTATCCCGTAACATCTTTTTTTTAGGAGGCTTGTTTCTGTGTCATCCAAA